>NC_064624.1:56809002-57111502 GCF_023898315.1 Schistocerca nitens
GGACTTAACTGCTAAGGTCATCAGTCCCTAAGCTTACACACTACTTAACCTAAATTATCCTAAGGACAAACACACACACCCATGCCCGAGGGAGGACTCGAACCTCCGCCGGTATATACGTTTTTATTGATATATTCCGCCTGTACAGATTTAGGCAACTTTAGCACCTTGCAGCCCCTCCTAATCTCTGAAATAATTTCTTTAAACAACTTATTAACGAAGTTTGGTGGCAGGTTAAAGTTTAAGCCTCTGTTAAGCAGTCATAAATCTTCGTATGAGAGTGTGGTACCGGTCAAATTAACCAGTCTTGCTTCGAATTCGTGTTTAATTACTTGGTCTGTTGCAGATGCACAGCGCCCGACGCGGTTCACGATCAGATGTTGCAACTTCCCGTAAGGCCTCCGTTGAACAATACTACACACCTAACACACATATTCGTAGATTAATGTAGCCCCATCATACTTAATTGCTCTGGAGAGAGTAACGCACAAAAACGAGCGTGAAAAAGATTTGCAAAATTGTTAGTTAAAAGTTTAGATTTGTGTATTACTCTGGTTTCAGTTTTTATCCAAGTTACATCAGACCTAGCTATAATACAATATGCACAACATGAATCACTTTACATCTTAATTTTAGCGTACTACCATCCACAAAACTATATGAATAACCTGAATTGCGTTTCGCCTGATTTGCATGCAACCCGCATAACGTAACTGTCTTGCGGGTCCTCTAATATCATTGCAGTACAGTCGTTTGACTTTCCAAAATTGCTACCTCAAGACATCACAAGGATTAAAGCAATCAGTCCAGATGCAAATTCTAGGAAACGCATCATTAGAAATCAGACAGTCCTTAACACATGTAAACTCAATTTTGTTACAGTGACATTTCAAAGTCACTACCACACTCATTAGAAATTGAATCACATATATCATTACAGCAATCTTTCGGTAAAGTTAAACATTTTTACGAACAAGATATTTTGAGATAATATCTCGACTAATAAAGTTATCTGATAATTCGAAGTATGTTGCTCTTTAAATGCTTTTCCCCATACTTGTGAAAAGTCGTTCCTGATATGAGTGGTTTGCCAAAAACTGATTGTTGAACTAACGAGTTAAAAGCAACGTGACTGACGGCATCAAGCGCTCTATAGCAACCTCAAAATTAACATGGTGGGACCACTAATTTCTCTGCACTCATGATTGAGCAGTTATTTCTGCACATATATGAATTTTAAACGGCATCACGTCCTTTTTTGTTCTGCATCTGGATTGCAACCAAGCAGCTTTAGCCAACTGTAACTATGGAAAGCTTTCGTGCTGACCGAGACTCTATCACGGCAACTTTCGTCATCGGTGACCCGGCATAAAGAGTCGTGAAATATCGAAGTTTCCACCCGTAACAGTTGGCAAATGTAAACTTGAAATTTACTGTTTATCTGGAATCCTGTCAAGACTCTTATCTCCCTGTTACCTAACCACGAAAAACGGTTAATATAATTTCAAGTAGCAAAGTCTGCACGTGTTTAAAATGAAGTGACATGATGTAAAGATTTGTGGCACGGACTCGAACCCAGCAAGTAATCAGATTGTTAACTAAGTAAAATCAGATGTTAGATATCGAATTTTTTTCACCAGCAGCGAGATATTCGAATTTGAAATGAAGATATAATTTTTTTCGTGACAGAGAATCGAATCCGGCACTTAACGCCGTTTTTTTCTATCCAGGAATTGTTTGCAAACCAGTAGAGAGATGTGTGCATATTTCACGAGAAATAACGACACTTTCCATTATTGCTGACAACACATGAAGAGACATTAAAAATGAAAATTATTATCACTAGTAGTTCTGTGTGCATATGCTAGGGCTTGAAATGAAACCATGCAAATTTTTGTATTGGACCAGGATTCGAACCCACATACAGTATGTGATCAAAAATATCCGGACACTTGCTGAAAATGGCTTACAAGTTCGTGGCGCCAACCTTCGGTAATGCTGGAATTCAATATGGTGTTGGCCCACCCTTAGCCGTGATCACAACTTCCACTCTCGCAGGCATACGTTCAATCAGGTGCTGGAAGATTTCTTGGGACTGGCAGCCCATTCTTCACGGAGTGCTGCACTGAGGAGAGGAATCGATGACGGTCGGTGAGGCCTGGCATGAAGTCGGTGTTCCAAAACATCTCAGAAGTGTTCCATAAGATTCAGGTCATGACTCTGTGCAGCACGGTCCATTACAGTATAGTTATTGTCGTGTAACCACTCCGCCTCAGGCCGTGCATTATGAACAGGTGCTCGACCGTTTTGAAAGATGCAGTCGCCATCCACAAATTGCTCTTCAACAGTGGGAAGCAAGAAGGTGCTTAAAACATCAATGTAGGCCTGTGCTGTGATAGTACCACGCAAAACAACAAGGGGTTCAAGCCCCCTTGATGAAAAAATCGACCACACCATAACACCACCGCCTCTATATTTTACTGTTGGCACTACACAGGCTGGTAGATGACTTTCAGTGGGTATTCGTCATACCCACACCCTGCCATCGGATCGCCACGTTGTGTACTGTGATTCATCACTCCACACAACGTTTCTCCACTCATCAATTGACCAACGTTTACGCTCCTTGCACCAGGCGAAGCATCGTTTGCCATTTACCGATGTGAAGAGTGGCTTATGAGTAGCTGCTCGACCATGAAATCCAAGTTTTCTCACCTGCCGCCTGTCATACTACTTGCAGTGGCTCCTGATGCAGTTTGGAATTCCTGTGAGATGGTCTGAATAGATGTCTGCCTATTACGCATTACGGCCATCTTCAACTGTCGGCAGTCTCTTTCAGTCAACAGACGAGGTCGGCCTGTATGCTTTTGTGCTGTACGTGTCCCTTCACGTTTTCACTTCACTATCACTTCGGAAACAGTGGACCTAGGGATGTTTAAGAGTGTGGAAATCCCGCGTATGACAGAAGTGACACCCAATCACCTGACCACGTTCGAAACCCGTGAGTTCCTTGGAGCACCCCATTCTGCTCTCTCACGATCTCTAATGACTACTGAGGTCGCTGATATGGAGTAACTGGCAGTAGGTGGCGGCATAATGCACCTAATATGAAAAACTAGGTTTTTGGGGGTGTCCGGATACTTTTGATTACATTAAAAAGGGAAATGGATAGGTTAAAGTTAGATATAGTGGGAATTAGTGAAGTTCGGTGGCAGGAGGAACAAGACTTTTGGTCAGGTGATTACAGGGTTATAAATACAAAATCAAATAGGGGTAATGCAGGAGTAGGTTTAATAATGAATAAAAAAATAGGAGTGCGGGTTAGCTACTACAAACAGCATAGTGAACGCATTATTGTGGCCAAGATAGACACAAAGGCCATACTTACTACAGTAGTACAAGTTTATATGCCAACTAGCTCTGCAGATGATGAAGAAATAGATGAAATGTATGACGAAATACAAGAAATTATTCAGGTAGTGAAAGGAGACGAAAATTTAATAGTCATGGGTGACTGGAATTCGTCAGTAGGAAAAGGGAGAGAAGGAAACATAGTAGGTGAATATGGATTGGGGGGAAGAAATGAAAGAGGAAACCGCCTTGTAGAATTTTGCACAGAGCATAACTTAATCATAGCTAACACTTGGTTCAAGAATCATAAAAGAAGGTTGTATAACTGGAAGAATCCTCGAGATACTAAAACGTATCAGATAGATTATATAATGGTAAGACAGAGATTTAGGAACCAGGTTTTAAATTGTACGACATTTCCAGGGGCAGATGTGGATTCTGACCACAATCTATTGGTTATGAACTGCAGATTGAAACTGAAGAAACTGCAAAAAGGTGGGAATTTAAGGAGATGGGACCTGGATAAACTGAAAGAACCAGCGGTTGTAGAGAGTTTCAGGGAGAGCATAAGGGAACAATTGACAGGAATGGGGGAAAGAAATACAGTAGAAGAAGAATGGGTAGCTCCGAGGGATGAAGGAAACAAAAGACGAGGGCTAATAGAAATCCTTGGGTAACAGAAGAAGTATTGAATTTAATTGATGAAAGGAGAAAATATAAAAATGCAGTAAATGAAGCAGACAAAAAGGAATACAAACGTCTCAAAAATGAGATCGACAGGAAGTGCAAAATGGCTAAGCAGGGATGGCTAGAGGACAAATGTAAGGATGTAGAGGCTTGTCTCACTAGGGGTAAGATAGATACTGCCTACAGGAAAATTAAAGAGACCTTTGGAGAGAAGAGAACCACTTGTATGAATATCAAGAGCTCAGATGGCAACCCAGTTCTAAGCAAAGAAGGGAAGGCAGAAAGGTGGAAGGAGTATACAGAGAGTTTATACAAGGGCGATGTACTTGAGGACAATATTATGGAAATGGAAGAGGATATAGATGAAGACGAAATGGGAGATACGATACTGCGTGAAGAGTTTGACAGAGCACTGAATGACCTGAGTTGAAACAAGGCCCCCGGAGTGGACAACATTCCATTAGAACTACTGACAGCCTTGGGAGATCCAGTCCTGACAAAACTCTACCATCTGGTGAGCAAGATGTATGAGACAGGCGAAATACCCTCAGACTTCAAGAAGAATATAATAATTCCAATCCCAAAGAAAGCAGGTGTTGACAGATGTGAAAATTACCGAACTATCAGTTTAATAAGTCACAGCTGCAAAATACTAACGCGAATTCTTTACAGACGAATGGAAAAACTGATAGAAGCCGACTTCGGCGAAGATCAGTTTGGATTCCGTAGAAATATTGGAACACGTGAGGCAATACTGAGCCTACGACTTATCTTAGAAGAAAGATTAAGGAAAGGCAAACCTACGTTTCTAGCATTTGTAGACTTAGAGAAAGCTTTTGACAATGTTGATTGGAATACTCTCTTTCAAATTGTGAAGGTGGCAGGGGTAAAATACAGGGAGCGAAAGGCTATTTACAATTTGTACAGAAACCAGATGGCAGTTATAAGAGTCGAGGGGCATGAAAGGGAAGCAGTGGTTGGGAAAGGAGTGAGACAGGGTTGTAGCCTCTCCCCGACGTTATTCAATCTGTATATTGAGCAAGCAGTAAAGGAAACAAAAGAAAAATTCGGAGTAGGTATTAAAATTCATGGAGAAGAAGTAAAAACTTTGAGGTTCGCCGATGACATTGTAATTCTGTCAGAGACAGCAAAGGACTTGGAAGAGCAATTGAACGGAATGGACAGTGTCTTGAAAGGCGGATATAAGATGAACATCAACAAAAGCAAAACGAGGATAATGCAATGTAGTCAAATTAAATCGGGTGATGCTGAGGGGATTAGATTAGGAAATGAGACACTTAAAGTAGCAAAGGAGTTTTGCTATTTAGGGAGTAAAATAACTTATGATGGTCGAAGTACAGAGGATATAAAATGTAGACTGGCAATGGCAAGGAAATCGTTTCTGAAGAAGAGAAATTTGTTAACATCGAGTATAGATTTAAGTGTCAGGAAGTCGTTTCTGAAAGTATTTGTATGGAGCGTAGCCATGTATGGAAGTGAAACATGGACGATAACTAGTTTGGACAAGAAGAGAATAGAAGCTTTCGAAATGTGGTGCTACAGAAGGATGCCGAAGATAAGGTGGGTAGATCACGTAACTAATGAGGAGGTATTGAATACGATTGTGGGGAAGAGAAGTTTGTGGCACAACTTGACTAGAAGAAGGGATCGGTTGGTAGGACATGTTTTGAGGCATCAAGGGATCACAAATTTAGCATAGGAGGGCAGCGTGGAGGGTAAAAATCGTAGAGGGAGACCAAGAGATGAATACACTAAGCAGATTCAGAAGGATGTAGGCTGCAGTAGGTACTGGGAGATGAAGAAGCTTGCACAGGATAGAGTAGCATGGAGAGCTGCATCAAACCAGTCTCAGGACTGAAGACCACAACAACAACAACAGTGTATGTGGCTTTCGTCGACACCTAGGGTAGTTTGCAACCTTGGGGAAAACAACTAAATGATCAAACTACATCGTACCGTGTCGGTCAGACAACACAAATGAGGAGATTCGAATTCGAATCGGTCCAGCGTCAAATTTCGCAACGACTCAAGTTCAAATAAAATAGAGACCTGTGACCTGAAATGACCACTGGCCCATTAAATACAATAAAGTTTCTGGTGTAAGGAAGCTCACTGGCGACAGAGTTTGTTTGCTGCAACTTGTGCCTCTGTTATGGCCCAACCTAAACCAGCTGTCCCTCACATGGTAGCGAGGCGATATATGTTTATAATGCGGGTCCTGAACTAAGGTGCAACTAGACGTCAAGGAGATCTGTTCGGTTGCGTTTAAAATACATGACAGTAGTTGGAATCGAAACCATACCCCGCAACTAAAAAACTATGATCGGTGTGCGAGAGCACTGAAGCCCACACTGGCTACATTCATGATTGTGTCGTAACGTATGATGCGCATAACTTACAAATTATACACGCTCTATTAACTGGTTATGTCATCATACTTTTGACACGGAAATTATGATAGTCTCGTGTCAGCAAGATGTAAACAAGCTTTTAACCATCATAGGCTCGGTTCCAAGCCATTACGAAATTTTCACTATTTGAGGAAATTTCTTGCATCGCGGAATACCATTGCAGAGTATGAAGTTACCAAATATTTCGGTTAATAGTGTCATTGTCGCTATTAACTTCTTCGTTCTACTGCTGCCACACGCGTGCTTGAAGGCATTTAATGCTTCTTGTTCATTTTTAGAAGCAGTTGCCCAGAAACAGGTAAGTACAGGATGCGGCGCGGGAGCTTCCTTATTTGAAACGCGCGGCACGCAGCGGCCGTTTCTCATTGTTGAGTGGGTTTCAGTGTGAACCTGAACTTTTTTTTAAGGTTAGTTTAGTAGCGATCATGCAGTGGGCAAGAGAGGAGAGCGCGGTCGCCGTTGCGGCCTACGTTTCGAGTGGACGTCCGGTCATCAGAGCTCAGCGCGCATTCAGGAAACAGAATGGGATTTTCACTCTGCAGCGGAGTGTGCGCTGATAATGAAACTTCCTGGCAGCTTCGCGGGAGAGCTTCTGTAAAGTTCGGAAGGTAGGAGACGAGGTACTGGCGGAAGTAAGGCTGTGAGGACGGGGCGTGAGTCGTGCTTGGATAGCTCAGAGCATTTGCCCGCGAAAGGCAAAGGTCCCGAGTTCGAGTCTCGGTCAGGCACACAGTTTTAATCTCACAGGAAGTTTCAGAACGATAAGGCATTGACGGTCACTTCTGAGCGTTGTGTTCAGATGACTGAACAGTTTTTTCTTCCAGAACTGGAAGAAATCGATGTGGGTGATGTCTGGTTCCAACAAGACGCGCCACAGGTCATAGGGCACGAACGTCGATGACCGTGTTGCGCGAACACGTCCCTGAACGTCTCATCTCTTTGTGGGGCGACCTCCAGTTGCCAGCACGCTCGCCAGATTTAGCGCTGTGTGACTTTTTCTGATGGGGCCGTCTCAAATCCTTGGTGTATACCAGTCGTCTGCAGACCCTGGCTGAGCTACGGAACAACATTCGTGTTGCTATGGCCAACATCTACAGAGACATGTTGCAAAAAGTGGACCGAAACTTCCGACTTACACTCTCTAAATGGATTGAGCAGAACGGAGGACACCTTCAAGATATCATTTCCAAAACTCAATAGAACAAAACTTTAGATGTTACTCTTTGTAAAGGAAAAAGAATTAAATTGATGTATCTAATACTTCCTTATTTACGATTTTTTTCAATAAGGAAGTTCCCCCGCCGCACCCTATATTTAGTGCACAGCAAATGGTTGCAGCGTTCTGCGGCAAAGTGATCGTAACAATATTAAAAAACTACAAACCCGCCTCGATTGCGAAAAGAGCACCTAGTGTTAAGTGTTAACCCAGGTTTCGGCGTAGATAACTACATCTTCTTCAGAACAACAATAAAACCCACAAGTGACTAAGAAGACCTTAGTCAATGATTAAAAGAACACCATAGCTATACATTTATAAACGAAAAAGAAAAGGAAAACACAAACAGTACGTGTGTACAAAGTCAAAACCTCTACTTAACTTAAAGGTGTACGCTCCACCTCACACCGGCCTATCTTCGATGGGCCATGACCCGCCATAAACTGCAGCTACAAACGGTCGCTCACTTACAAGCCTGACCCGATATGTATGCACATGCGCAAGACAAGGGAAGTTACTTGAATGCGCATGCGCATAGGAATACGGGAAAATTTATACATGGGTCGTTGCTAAATAGCCCATATACTCCCAACCGTGTATCACCGTATATCAAAAAATGAAATGGATAGAACAAGAGACGAGCTAAAAAGGAGATGAAACCTAAAAATAACCGCTCACGGTTGCTTATGCTAGTTGTTGTTGCTGTTGTTGTTGTTGTGGTTGTGGTCTTTAGTCCTGTGACTGGTTTGATGCAGCTCTCCATGCTACTCTATCCTGTGCAAGCTTCTTCATCTCCCAGTACCTACTGCAACCTACATCGTTGTGAATCTGCTTAGTGTATTCATCTCTTGGTCTCCCTCTACGATTTTTACCCTCCATGCTGCCCTCCAATACTAAATTGGTGATCCCTTGATGCCTCAGAACATGTCCTACCAACCGATCCCATCTTCTAGTCAAGTTGTGCCACAAACTTCTCTTCTCCCCAACCCTATTCAACACCTCCTCATTAGTTATGTGATCTACTCATCTAATCTTCAGCATTCAAAAATGGTTCAAATGGCTCTGAGCACTATGGGACTCAACTGCTGAGGTCATTAGTCCCCTAGAACTTAGAACTACTTAAACCTAACTAACCTAAGGACATCACAAACATCCATGCCCGAGGCAGGATTCGAACCTGCGACCGTAGCGGTCTTGCGGTTCTAGACTGCAGCGCCTTTAACCGCACGGCCACTTCGGCCGGCAATCTTCAGCATTCTTCTGTAGCACCACATTTCGAAAGCTTCTATTCTCTTCTTGTATAAACTAGTTATCGTCCATGTTGCACTTGCATACATGGCTACACTCCATACAAATACTTTCAGAAACGACTTCCTGACACTTAAATCTATACTCGATGTTAAGAAATTTCTCTTGTTCACGAACGCTTTCATTGCCATTGCCAGTCTACATTTTATATCCTCTCTACTTCGACCATCATGAGTTATTTTGCTCCCCAAATAGCAAAACTCCTTTACTACTTTGTCTCATTTCCTAATGTAATTCCCTCAGCATCACCCGAATTAATTCGACAACATTCCATCATCCTCGTTTTGCAGTTGGTGATGTTCATCTTATATCCTCCTTTCAAGACACTATACATTCCGTTCAACTGCCCTTCCAAGTCCTTTGCTGTCTCTGGCAGAATTACAATGTCATCGGCGAACCTCAAAGTTTTTATTTCTTCTCCATGGATTTTAATACCTACTCCGAATTTTTCTTTTGTTTCCTTTACTGGTTGCTCAATATACAGATTGAATAGCATCGGGGAGAGGCTACAACCCTGTCTCACTCCCTTCCCTTTCATGCCCCTCGACTCTTATTACTGCCATCTGGTTTCTGTACAAATTGTAAATAGCCTTTCGCTCCCTGTATTTTACCCCTGCCACCTTCAGAATTTGAAAGAGAGTATTCCAGTCAACATTGTCAAAAGCTTTCTCTAAGTCTACAAATGCTAGAAACGCAGGTTTTCCTTTCCTTAATCCAGCTTCTAAGATAAGTCGTAGGGTCAGTATTGCCTCACATGTTCCGATATTTCTACGGAATCCAAACTGATCTTCCCCGAGGTTGGCTTCTACTAGTTTTTCTATTCGTCTGTAAAGAATTCGCGTCAGTATTTTGCAGCCGTGACTTATGAAGCTGATAGTTCGGTAATTTTCACATCTGTCAACACCTGCTTTCTTTGGGATTGGATTTATTATATTCTTCTTGATGTCTGAGGGAATTTCGCCTGTCTCATACATCTTGCTCACCAGATGGTAGAGTTTTGTCAGGACTGGCTCTCCCAAAGCTGTCAGTAGTTCTTACGCTAGTTAAGAAATTTATATATGGAGCTACCTATGACAACAGGAGGAATTCTTAAAAACTATACCTAAAGCCAGGAGTTAGCCTAAGGGGGGGGGGGGGGGGGACTGAGGGGACGTAATCTAAAGACATTGTGGTAATAAAGATAAAGATATAGAGATAAAACGTGAGGTGTTCATCGGGCTAAAATCATCTTCATCGTAAAAGGGAAATGAGGATAAAACGAAAGAAGATGAACAGCTTGACAAACAGCGCTCGCCAATCAGCGAGCGCATGTGATAATCTCCAGATCATCAGAATTACACGTATGAAGAACAAAGTAAATCCGGCCGGTGTGGCCGAGCGGTTCGAGGCGCTACAGTCTGGAACCGCACGACCGCTACGGTCGCAGGTTCGAATCCTGCCTCGGGCATGGATGTGTGTGATATGCTTAGGTTAGTTAGGTTTAAGTAGTTCTAAGTTCTAGGGGACTGATGGCCTCAGAAGTTAAGTCCCATAGTTCTTAGAGCCATTTGAACCATTTTTAAAAAAGTAAAGGCGCGAAACCTTCAAAAAATTTTCTATTTCTTAGTAGGAGATGGTCATTGAGGATATTGTCTTTAACATGTTTCAGATGCTTAAAGATGTACATTTCTACCAAAACATCCAGTTTTAAGCTCTTAACCTCGACATGAAGTAACTGTTTTTTAATATATTAACCAACGATTGCTGACGCGCTGCGATGTTGAAGGTTCTGGATCGTAACAAGTAGCTATTTAGTTCCTTCCATGTCTAGGGAATGCTTTTCAAGTTGATATCGGATATCTCCAATTATTCGTAGATTGCGTTAAAAGTAAATTAACTGATGAAGACGTTACTTCACAACAGAACCTGCGTTGCATTACTTCATTTACTTGCGCTTAGCAACGACGCCCGTAAAATGCTAAAACTGGCGGTAAACACCACTTTCAAAGCAAGCGGATATTAAGGTTTTCTGGTATACGTCATTGACATTCCCTCTGGATGACTTTACCCACGTCACGTTTTTCAAGTGGCACAAGGAAGAAAATATTGCAGAAGATCAACTGTTTTCGTTGCAAACAAACTCATTTTATGTCGTCCAAGGTCACATTTTCACGGAATTTCTCTAACTGTTGTATCCACTTCAACAACGTAGAAAAATATTCCAACGTTGCAAAACTGACGTCTGACTCAGAGGTCTTCCACTTAGTCACGAACCAGAAATTCTATCTCTGTGGAACACCAGTTTCAGTAAACTGATGGAGCGAAGGCTGTTTACCACTACTCTTTCTCACCAGAGTATACGCAATGCTTATTTGGCTCTATACTTATACTGCAACAGTGATTCCGTGTGCAAGCAATGCATACGACTCGCAGAATTCAATAGTCCTGTGTCTTCCAGTTCTGCGTATGCCTGACCTAAACTGGCTCCACATAATTTCAGGATGCAGCTACTACATAGTCCCAGTGCGAACTAGGGGTGGCAAACAATAACTGAAATGATCATGAACGAAAGAGGGAACTGTAAGAATTTTTATTTGAATATGAAGATGTGGTTCATGAGAAACCTGGAAGAATGGGAATTATCAGTGAAAATTAAAGTTGAAACCTCATGAATTATATTTTCATAAAACCTTACTGTATTTAGAGGGAACTACAGAAAATGAAGATCTGGGGAAACATAGAAAGGGGTTTAGTAAATACAATAATACATTGGCTATTGTGGAAAAAGAGATTTGGGAGTGAGAATTGTACTTGATTCCAGACAGTTAAATAAATACTTGAAGAGACAAACAGACTATCCAGAGAGTGTAGACGAGCTTCTAAATAATTTGAAAATGTATCCTATATGTGAAGTCTTGACCTTACTTCCAGTTTTCATCAGATTTCTCTTGAACCTGATTCTAGGAAATACACAGGTTTTTTATATGGTGGAAGATGTTTCCAATATTGTGTAGTATCTTTTGGATTAAATATGTATGTGGCTGAATTCATTAGGGCTTTGGATTACATATTGGGGAAGAAATTGTTAAATAAACTAACTGTATATCTAGACAACATACTTGTAACTGGGAAAATATCGAAGGAACATTTGAATATTTTAAGGGAGGTGTTGGAGAAATTAAGAAAACGGGGGGAATGACCTTAAAATAAGAAAAGTGACTAATCGACATTTGTGGGACACTGCATAACAGAGAGGCACTTTAGCCCAATGAAAAGAAAATCTTGGCCACATCAAAATTTCCTAAACCTAGAAATAAAGAGTTAAGGTCAGATTTTGGGTTGCATAATTTCTACATAAAATATGTAAAGTCTCAAGTCCTTAATGCACAATGACTGAATAATTATATTACGAAAAACAGAATATGAATTTTGCATGAAAATTGTCAGCAAGCCTTTCAGGAGATAAAGGAACAACTTTGTGACATTAAAATCTTGCTCAGACCCTAGCGGTTCTCTACCATTTTCTATTGTGTATGACAGCATTGATAGTGGTAATCAGCCTTATTTGTTTCAAGAAAAAGATGGGTAAGTGGAGCACTGTTCAATATCTTTTGCAAGTAGAACTTAACAGGAACATGACAAAAATTACATGGTTATGGAAAAGAAACTATTGGCTATTCAGTCAGCATTTTTCAAATTCACATATTATCTGAAAGGGCATGAAAATATTGTGTATTCACATCATAAAGCACTGAGCTATTTACAGGACTGTAAAGTGTTACACAACAGGATCAAAGGTTGGCACTTTTTCTGCAACAGTTTAATTATGACATTAGATATACAACAGGTAAAGAAAATGTTGTTGCTGATGTATTGTCTAGACTACCACTCAGGGGTGAGAATGAGAAAAATGGAGAAGAATATGATAAAAATTTCAAAATTATGTTTATCAGGGTAATTAAAGATGAGAAGGAGATAACCAAGATTTGTAATGACATCGGGGAGAAACGAACTCATGATTCAAATTGGAAACTTCAGAAAGCTATACTGGTAAATGTGAAAATAAAGAGTGGGATTATATTTTAAAGTTTTAGAGATTACTCGTTTTGAAGAAATAGCCCAGTGGAAGGTATGTTGGTTAGAAAAATTTGTTGGTGCTCTTATTTGGTGTGCACATGAAAGCTATGGTCATTGTGAAGCACTGAAATGTATACAGAAAATTAAAGAAAATATACATTTTCTGTAACATTACAAGAAGGGTTAGAAACCATTTAGCACCTTGTGACAGATGTCAGAGAACAAAAGTTATTAATCAAACATGGAGAGGCTATATGCAAAATGTTCTACCAGAAATACAACTGGAATTAGTAGTGTATATCTATGAGCAATTGCCAAAATTTCAAGGTGGTTATAGCTATATTTTTGTGATGATTGATCTATTCTCAAAATTCTCCGAACTTTAGCTCTTATGAAAAGCTACAAGCAAGGACATTATCTGTAAAATGTGTTAAGACTATTTTCAGAATGTTGAGAGACCCAAAGCCATAATGGGACACAATTCACTTCCACAACACGGAAAAACTTTTTCAGGGATGAAAATATAAAACATATTTTAATTTCTATATATGTTCCAGCTAGCGATCCATCAGAAAGGTATGTGAGAGAGATACATAGAGTGTTTAGAACATGTTGTAGTAAAATCATTCTGGATGGATAGAATATGTGAGGGATTTAAAACAGTTTACAATATTCCGCTTCTGGATGTTCTCCTTATGAAATTAGTATGACAAAAAACTTGACAACATTTTCAATGAAATCATAGAGTACCCTGAATGTAGAAGCTTAACTGCACAAGAAAGGGAAGAAATTGTTAGGAAGACCGTGGAACAACAATAAAATTTAAGGAAACAAAGACAGGACAGAAATGTAAAAGTTACACAATTCAGGACTGGGGACCTGGTTCCTGTGAAGACCAATGAAAAATCTAGAGCAGTTAATAAAGAATCAAAATGTATTTTGACATATACATTAGCCCATTTGAAGTGATATACCCTCATCCAAACGCTTACAGATTGGTTTATTTTAAATCAAGAAAAATATTTAGCATAAGGAATGTAGTTCAACTAAAAACTTATGGGCATGGAAGGGGAAAGTGAACTGTCTTGCCATGTGGAGTGGGAAAGTTAGAAATGTTTTACATTGTATTTTCTGAACACATAAAGCATAACATACAATTTTACTTTACAACAATGTCAATATTCGTTCGAGGAAATGTCTTTGCACATTAAGAGTGTGGCGACCTCTAGTGACCCAGCCCTGTTTCATTTGCTTCTGTAATTTACAAAGAATCTCCTCTGTGTGCTCAAACTGCTTGCTTTCTGTATTAATTTCATCTTATTTGTGGTCTGTGAGTTTGCCTGTTACACAACTATACACTACAAATTGTCACAGGTGTCACATACGTGAGACACATTTTGCTTGGCACTAGGATAGTTTGTTGAAGGAGTGGACTGAACACTCTAGGTAACCTATGTATGAACACTGATTAAAACTAAACTGTGATGAGTTTCTTGAAGTGAATGCTTAAGTATGCACACAGAATTTTATGCTTGAAATGCGTCAGATGCATCAGCAATCTTAAGAAAGAAACCACAGATATGAATTCCTATTGATACTGGAAAATATGTTTCTTTAGGTTGTTGACCCCCCCCCCCCCACGAACCATGTACCTTGCCGTTGGTGGGGAGGCTTGCGTGCCTCAGCGATACAGATAGCCATACCGTAGGTACAACCACAACGGAGGGGTATCTGTTGAGAGGCCAGACAAACGTGTGGTTCCTGAACAGGGGCAGCAGCCTTTTCAGTAGTTGCAAGGGCAACAGTCTGGATGATCGACTGATGTGGCCTTGTAACAATAACCAAAACGGCCTTGCTGTGCTGGTACTGCGAACGGCTGAAAGCAAGGGGAAACTACGGCCGTAATTTTTCCCGAGGGCATGCAGCTTTACTGTATGATTAAATGATGATGGCGTCCTCTTGGGTAAAATATTCCGGAGGTAAAATAGTCCCCCATTCGGATCTCCGGGCGGGGACTACTCAAGAGGATGTCGTTATCAGGAGAAAGAAAACTGGCATTCTACGGATCGGAACGTGGAATGTCAGATCCCTTAATCGGGCAGGTAGGTTAGAAAATTTAAAAAGGGAAATGGATAGGTTAAAGTTAGATATAGTGGGAATTAGTGAAGTTCGGTGGCAGGAGGAACAAGCCTTCTGGTCAGGTGACTACAGGGTTATAAACACAAAGTCAAATAGGGGTAATGCAGGAGTAGGTTTAATAATGAATAGGAAAATAGGAATGCGGGTAAGCTACTACAAACAGCATAGTGAACGCATTATTGTGGCCAAGATAGATACGAAGCCCACACCTACTACAGTAGTACAAGTTTATATGCCAACTAGCTCTGCAGATGATGAACAAATTGATGAAATGTATGATGAGATAAAAGAAATTATTCAGGTAGTGAAGGGAGACGAAAATTTAATAACCATGGGTAACTGGAATTCAAGAGTAGGAAAAGGGAGAGAAGGAAACATAGTAGGTGAATATGGATTGGGGGGAAGAAATGAAAGAGGAAACCGCCTTGTAGAATTTTGCACAGAGCATAACTTAATCATAGCTAACACTTGGTTCAAGAATCATAAAAGAATGTTGTATACCTGGAAGAATCCTGGAGATACTAAAAGGTATCAGATAGATTATATAATGGTAAGACAGAGATTTAGGAACCAGGTATTAAATTGTAAGACATTTCCAGGGGCAGATGTGGACTCTGACCACAATCTATTGGTTATGACCTGTAGATTGAAACTGAAGAAACTGCAAAAAGGTGGGAATTTAAGGAGATGGGACCTGGATAAACTGAAAGAACCAGAGGTTGTACAGAGTTTCAGAGAGAGCATGAGGGAACAACTGACAGGAATGGGGGAAAGAAATACAGTAGAAGAAGAATGGGTAGCTTTGAGGGATGAAGTAGTGAAGGCAGCAGAGGATAAAGTAGGTAAAAAGACGAGGGCTAGTAGAAATCCTTGGGTAAAAGAAGAAATATTGAATTTAATTGATGAAAGGAGAAAATATAAAAATGCAGTAAATGAAGCAGACAAAAAGGAATACAAACGTCTCAAAAATGAGATCGACAGGAAGTGCAAAATGGCTAAGCAGGGATGGCTAGAGGACAAATGTAAGGATGTAGAGGCTTGTCTCACTAGGGGTAAGATAGATACTGTCTACAGGAAAATTAAAGAGACCTTTGGAGAGAAGAGAACCACATGTATGAATATCAAGAGCTGAGATGGCATCCCTGTTCTAAGCAAAGAAGGGAAGGCACAAAGGTGGAAGGAGTATATATAGGGTTTATACAAGGCTGATGTACTTGAGGACAATATTATGGAAATGGAAGAGGATGTAGATGAAGATGAAATGGGAGATAAGATACTGCGTGAAGAGTTTGATCGAGCACTGAAAGACCTGAGTCGAAATAAGGCCCCGGGAGTTGACAACATTCCATTAGAACTACTGATGGCCTTGGGAGAGCTAGTCATGACAAAACTCTACCATCTGGTGAGCAAGATGTATGAGACAGGCGAAATACCCACAGACTTCAAGAAGAATATAATAATTCCAATCCCAAAGAAAGCAGGTGTTGACAGATGTGAAAATTACCGAACTACCAGTTTAATAAGTCACAGCTGCAAAATACTAACGCGAATTCTTTACAGACGAATGGAAAAACTAGTAGAAGCGGACCTCGGGGAAGATCAGTTTGGATTCCGTAGAAATGTTGGAACACGTGAGGCAATACTGACCTTACGAGTTATCTTAGAAGCTAGATTAAGAAAAGGCAAACCTACGTTTCTAGCATTTGTAGACTTAGAGAAAGCTTTTGACAATGTTGACTGGAATACTCTCTTTCAAATTCTGAAGGTGGCAGGGGTAAAATACAGGGAGCGAAAGGCTATTTACAATTTGTACAGAAACCAGATGGCAGTTATAAGAGTCGAGGGGCATGAAAGGGAAGCAGTGGTTGGGAAAGGAGTGAGACAGGGTTGTAGCCTCTCCCCGATGTTATTCAATCTGTATATTGAGCAAGCAGTAAAGGAAACAAAAGAAAAATTCGGAGTAGGTATTAAAATTCATGGAGAAGTAGTAATAACTTTGAGGTTCGCCGATGACATTGTAATTCTGTCAGAGACAGCAAAGGACTTGGAAGAGCAGTTGAACGGAATGGACAGTGTCTTGAAAGGAGGATATAAGATGAACATCAACAAAAGCAAAACGAGGATAATGGAATGTAGTCAAATTAAATCGGGTGATGCTGAGGGGATTAGATTAGGAAATGAGACACTTAAAGTAGCAAAGGAGTTTTGCTATTTAGGGAGTAAAATAACTGATGATGGTCGAAGTAGGATATAAAATGTAGACTGGCAATGGCAAGGAAATCGTTTCTGATGAAGAGAAATTTGTTAACATCGAGTATAGATTTAAGTGTCAGGAAGTCGTTTCTGAAAGTATTTGTATGGAGTGTAGCCATGTATGGAAGTGAAACATGGACGATAACCAGTTTGGACAAGAAGAGAATAGAAGCTAAAAATCGTAGAGGGAGACCAAGAGATGTATACACTAAGCAGATTCAGAAGGATGTAGGCTGCAGTAGGTACTGGAAGATGAAGAAGCTTGCACAGGATAGAGTAGCATGGAGAGCTGCATCAAACCAGTCTCAGGACTGAAGACCACAACAACAACAACAACAACAGAGGAGACAGTCTGACTGATGTGAGTCAAAGGAGTCTGTGAAGCCATTTAGTCAATGCTCTTGTCAGATACATGTATTCTTATTATCTTGTATTTATGAGTGTGTTGTAGGGTCAATGGTCAAGGATCAGGACGATGGGAGAGTTTTGTTGTGTGTTATGGTGTTTTGCAACACTTGTATTTCACATTTTACTTTGGTAAAGGCAAAGGCCTCAGTGTCACATTTGTAACCTTAAATTTGATTTAGATTTAGAAGAAATATCGGATGGTGCGAAAAGTGGCAGTTGACCCTAAATAAAGTGTGAGGTCATCCACATGAGTGCTAAAAGGAACTCGTTAAACTTCGGTTATACGATTAATCAGTCTAATCTAAAAGCCATAAATTCAACTAAATGCTTAGGTATTACAATTACGAACAACTTAAATTGGAAGGAACACATCGAAAATGTTGTGGGGAAGGCTACCCAAAGACTGTGTTTTATTGGCAGGACACTTAGAAAATGTAACAGACCTACTGAGGAGACTACCTACACTACACTTGTCCATCCTCTTTTAGAATACTGCTGTGCAGTATGGGATCCTTACCAGATAGGACTGACAGAGTACATCGAAAGAGTACATCAAAGGAAGGCAGCAAGTTTTGTATTATCGCGAAGTATGGGAGAGAGTGTCACAGAAATGATACAGGATTTGGGCTGGAAATCATTAAAAGAAAGGCGTTTTTTGTTGCGACGGAATCTTCTCACGAAATTCCAATCACCAGCTTTCTCCTCCGAATGCGAAAATATTTTGTTGACACCGACCTACATAGGGAGGGACCATCAACACGATAAAATAAGAGAAATCAGAGTTCGTACAGAAAGATATAAGTGTTCATTCTTTCTGCGCTATACGAGGTTGGAATAATAGAGAATTGTGAAGGTGGTTTGATGAACCCTCTTCCAGGCACTTAAATGTGATTTGCAGAGTATCCATGTAGATATAGATGTAGATTTTTTTCGAGAGATGCATTTTTATATATAAGTTTAATTTTTATTGCATTTTGAGAGGTGTTTAAATGCAGAACTTATGTGAATAATTTATAAGAGATTACAGCGGCATTGAAATTGAACGATGATTTGTACATTTTTCAGTATATTACATAAAAAAATTGTAAGACAGACACAGTGAATGCTATTTGCACAATACATTTAAGGGGATTTGAAACAAGGGTTTCTTTCGATGAACTATGGTAAAGGATAGTTGTTGCCTTACTGTAATGTAACTTTGTTGGATCAGAAAGGGAGTTAGCACAGTAGAATTTGCATATAAGCTATGGTGTGAAGTGACACATCTGACTGGATTAATAACTGTTAATTGTATAATTTGTGTTCTGAAAATCTTAATTTGTTATTAAATGAACATTTTGTTACATATCAATATGAGGAATACTTGTGCAAAAGCATTTGCCTGCACAATATTCCTTACCTTAGGTGGCCACAATTGTACAGTACTGAGAAACTGAAGAAACGAAATTACTAATTGTTAATTTTATTAATGTGTGAATATACACAATACTATGCTGACGTGAGAGAAACACTAGCACAAAATCAAGTGCCTGCACAATGTTTTCTTCTTCTGAAAAAATGAAGAAAATATTACTTGATATTTTGGTGTTTTCTGAGTTATGGACTACTTTGCAGAGAGAGCAAGTATAATGTCAAAATAAATATACAAACTTGCAACAAAACTGAAAATAACTTATATCAATGAAAACCCAAGCTGATTATTTTGCTATCTGCACACTGCTTTAACTTTTATTCTGTCATGGAAGAGTTATTTGAGAATTTACATGCATACATACATACATTAATCCTTGTTCCATAGATCATGAATACGCCATTTCATAATGATGTGGAACTTGCCACTTTCATGTAATTTTTTTCACAAAATAATTGGCTCTGAGCACTATGGGACTTAACATCTACGGTCATCAGTCCCCTAGAACTTAGAATTACTTAAACCTAACTAACCTAAGGACATCACACAACACCCAGTCATCACGAGGCAGAGAAAATCCCTGACCCCACCGGGAATCGAACCCAGGAATCCGGGCGCGGGAAGCGAGAACGCTACCGCACGACCACGAGCTGCGGACACACAAAATAATTAATTATTTTTTTTACACAAATGCCACTTGAGGATCTCATGCACCCATATTGGTAGAAATGACTCAAACGTAGCTTGCTAGAAAGATACTGTCTTTGTAACAATGATAATGCAGTTTGAGACTGTAATATAAACACTATAAGCCACTGTCAAGAATTCAGCAAGTTGTTGCAAATTCTGTTGGAGCAGATAATTCACATATTCTTTTACAACACCAAGAAATGAAGGTAAGTATTTGCTAATTAATTGTTACAACTTGTATAGGGGGCAATATATTGGTTGAATCTGATGAAGGGAAAGTGAAATAAACCTCAAATTCAACAAGTGTGTCTGCTGTAATGTCATCAAAATGTTTGAAACAGACTAAAAAGTTTCACAAGCACAACACTAAAAAACAAAAAATAATTATTTAAATAAAATATTTGTTAATATAACAGGTTTTTAAAATGAACTAAAACGTATAGAATAATTTTCCTGATCCTATATAGATTCCTATAGTTCTGAAAATCTGTGGTTGTGATTTTTAATAGCTGTGACAATACTTGTAAAATTTAAAACGAAGATGTGGAATTCATGCAGTGATAGTAAGGACGTTAGACGGTAGTTGTTATCGAGAAAAGTCACACAACAGTTGATTCCATACAGAATGCGATAAAATTGTTAGTCACTTAGTTGAACTATTCACTCATTAATTATCTGTTACATCTACCCACGAGTTTTCTTTTTATTTTTACAATTACTGTCATACCTATCAAATATTCACAAGAAAAAACTTTCACAACTATCTGTACGGGGTTATCAATCCGTATGTGAGTAGGAGAAATTGTTATATAATTTTTAGTTCACTTTAAAAACGTGTTACAAGCCATATTAAACGTAAGAGATCCACAACACTCTGAAGACGTGGAGAAATGTTAATAGACGTCCTCACTCTAAAAACTTAAGACCTTATCGTTAAGTGAAGAGATTTTTCAGAAATTGAGCAGTTTTTCAAATCTCACATAAAACTTCCTAACCACACTCTTAATTTTCTCAAACGGAATATGTTACACAGGAGTAAATGAATCTGTCGTGTTATGATCACACTAGTCAACAGTCATTTTGCATCTGGGATGTGATACATCAACTAGAATGTATTTTGGTGTGTAGAATCCGAATATACCTTTCGAAATGTTCTAGCACATACCAGTTTTTCGTTTCTAAAGGGTTTTTATTTTTCGTATTCAGTATTTCGGTTTTTGCTGTTCTTTTGTTTTGATGTTTAATTCTTTGTTTTTGATATATAGAATCAGGTAGACGCAAAACTTATAATAAAGAAGCAGATTTTAATGAGTTGTAGGTGGTTCTTTGAGTTTTTCAGTGATTTACCTCTGTATACGAAAAACAATGAGGCCACTTCTGGCCTCTTTCGTTTAACTTTCAGTATGTCTTATGGAACTTTAATGACTATTTGTAATTTTATTTGTGAACTGTCTTACTGTAAATGCGAAGATGGCAAGTAACAGAATATTCGTTCTATGAAATCTGTGCTATGGTACTGTATTATATATTACTGTTAACTTTCTTGCATAGCTGTGCTAGATGAAATGAAATAATTTTAATACCTGTGACTTATTTAAAAATATATTGTCATGCCGTTTTTTACAATTCACGTCTGTGTACTCTAGTGGTGGCTGGACTTTTTTTTCTTTCATCAGAAGTGCTGGCGTCTAGTGGTAAGAGTTTACGTTATGGCTCCATTAGCGGTGCCTCAACACTGTAACTGCAGTTAGCTGCTGGTTAGGTCTACTCTTTGTACACAACGACATACACTGAAGAGCCAAAGAAACTGGTACACTTACCTACTGTCGTGTAGGGCCCCCGCGAGCACGCAGAAGTGCCGCAACACGGCGTGGCATTTACTCGACTAATGTCTGAAGTAGTGCTGGAAGGAACTGACACCATGAATCCTGCAGGGCCGCCCATAAATCCGTAAGGGTACGAGACGTTGCAAGGCATACCATACGTACTCAATAATGTTCATGTACTGGGAATTTGGCTGCAAGCGGAAGTGTTTAAACTCAGAAGAATGTCGAATTAAGTCGGGTGATTCTGAGGGAATTAGATTAGGAAATGAGACACTTAAAGTAGTGAAGGAGTTTTGCTATTTGGGGAGCAAAATAACTCATGATGGTCGAAGTAGGGAAGATATAAAATGTAGACTGGCAATGGTAAGGAAAGCATTTCTGAAGAAGAGAAATTTGTTAACATCGAGTATAGATTTAAGTGTCAGGAAGACGTTTCTGAAAGTATTTGTATGGAGTGTAGCCATGTATGGAAGTGAAACATGGACGATAAATAGTTTGGACAAGACGAGAATAGAAGCTTTCGAAATGTGGTGCTACAGAAGAATGCTGAAGATTAGATGGGTAGGTCATATAACTAATGAGGAAGTATTGAATGGAATTGGAGAGAAGAGAAATTTGTGGCACAACTTGACTAGAAGAAGGAATCGGTTGGTACGGCATATTCTGAGGCATCAAGCGATCACCAATTTAGTATTGGAGGGCAGCGTGGAGGGTAAAAATCGTAGAGGGAGACCAAGAGATGAATACAGATGAATACAGATTCAGAAGTATGTAGGTTGCAGTAGGTACTGGGAGATGAAGAAGCTTGCACAGGATAGAGTAGCATGGAGAGCTGCATCAAACGAGTCTCAGGACTGAAGACCACAACAACAACATATGTAGACATTAATGTTCTCGTCTCATAAAGCTGGTCGAAGAGTTATCGCATGTAAGAAAAACATAATCCTTCAACTGTTCTGCTGAACCACGGTTAAATATTAACATAAATGTTTCAATTATACCCCAGAATACCTTCATGAATTCACTGAGTCATTACACTAAAACACATTGTACCTAGAGGCAAATGGATTGAGAAGTGCTCTTTGAAGAGGTACATCAAATTCTGTGTGAACCACCAGTAGCCAAAATCTGAAGAAGGGTGACCGTAAATCTCGTTGCAGACTGACAACAGGCTTCCATACTGGAATTGGCCTTACCAATTTTCGGAAGATTTGCTTTTATTGTATATTCAAAATAGTGTTTCTACATTCTGGAAGATGTCTGCATCCGGCGTCATTGCACTAGTTAAAGTTTCGGAAGCAGACCACTTCCTTAAAAAAAAAATTCCGAGTAAGTACGAATAGGACTCTCGCATCGAGGTTTCTGTTCAAAGTTAATTATATATATGAAGATAGTTCATCCATCCCGAGAATCGAGAATTGCGACGATTTTTGCCTGTTATCGATATCGGTACTTGCAAGATATCAAAATACGTGACACAAATTGCTGTATCTTATGACTGCATTGACGTAGAAGCTTACATTTTTACAATGCCAAGGAACTGTAGACCTTGTCATGCGACATAAATTTCAAATTAATACGTCTACCCTTCCCAAAGGAAACGGGTCTTAACAAGGGACAGGAAGGTACGCACACAATAAAAGTATTCTTCGTGTGATATAATCGCAAATTAACAATTTTTGAAGTTTTCCTTTACTTGTACTGTGAAACCTTGCTTCTTGTCAAAATTCATAATTCTCTGTCAATGGGAAGTGTCCCACAGGTTTTGTGACTATCAGAAACTGTCACATAAAAGACCGTAGCTTCTCACTGTATTGACGAAGAAGCTTTAATTCTTCACACCGCCAGGTGTCGTAGACCATCTACATCTACATCTATGTACATACTTGACAGGCCACCTTAAGTTCTGTGGCGGAGTGTACCATGTACCAAAGCAAATCACTTCGTTTCCTGTTACACTCGCAAATGGAGCGAACGGAGGCCGACTGTCTAGATGACTTCATAATAGTCTTAATTTCTCGTATCTTACCTGCGTGGCCCTTGCATGAAACGTGCGTTGGTGGTAGAACAAATGATCTGCTGTCAACTTCAAATGCTGGTTCTCTGAATGTTCTCAGTAGTGTTCCTCGAAAACAACGTGTTCCTCGAAAACAACGTCGCCTTCCCTCCAGGGATTTCCATTCGAGTTCCTGAAGCATCTTCATAATACTAGGATGTTTGAACCCACCAACAACCAGCCTGGCAGCTCACCTCTGAACTGCTTCCATCCCTTCGTTTTATCTGACCTGGTGCAGATCCCAAACACTTGAGCAGTACTCAAGTATAGATCGCACCAGCGTCCTACATGCAGTCTACTTTACAGATGATCCACACTTTGATTGACTCCCAATGAACCAGAGTCGACCATTAGTCTCCCATACCACAATTGTCAAATGCTGTTTCCACTTCATATGGCTACTTTAGTACGGAATATAAATTTCAACTTCATACCTCTACCCTTCCCTGAGGAAAACAGGTCTCAACAGACGTAAAGAAAGATAGAGTGACAATAATTGCCATAAAAGTATTCTTTGTATGCTAAATTACAAAGTAACCATTTCTTGATTTTTTTTCCTGTACTTGTACTATGAAACGCTGTTTCTCGTCAAAATTCATAATTCCAGGTCAGTGGGAAATACCTCATAGGTTTTGATGAGTAACTTTGCGAGTACCGAAATCTGTCACATAAAAGACCATAGCTTTTGACTTCAATAACTTAGTGGCTTAAATTTTTTCCACAGTCAAGGTACTCAAGTTGTGAGATAAATTTCAACTTTTTACTCTTAGCCGTTCCTAGTAAGAATGGCTCTTAAGGGTCGGAGAGGTAGACAGATAGGTTGGTTTGGTTTGTGGGGCGCTCAACTTCACGTTTATCAGCCGACAGACAGACAGATAGACGGACAACAAAGTAATCATGTGAGGGTTCCATTTTTACCAATCGGCGGTGTTGATATTGGAATTACCAGTAATGTTTGTCGAAAGACACCTGATAGTAGCAGTGAAACTCCTCTCTTTAATCTGTTGTTTTTTGGAATCTCTTGTAATTTCGTATTGAGTGCTTCAAGACATTTCTATGTGCCATTGCACATTTGTCCCGTATATTCATTTTGCATCACGTTAAAAGTGTACCACGCGCTGAAGATCTCGTTGTGTCATTCACTGGAAACTCTCGTTCAGCTTCATTTAGTGTAAATTTCAGGGCGGAGTGTGCCGTTTTACCACCTTAGATTAATTTTACCGCAATTCCGGATGATGTCAATGCTAATACGATTTCTTCTTTAACGTTTAGTGTAGATAGGACCAAATGAATATGAAAAGTTTTACCAGTGCTGCTTGGTGCACCCAAAAAAATAATTTCACATTGATTTCTTTCAATACAAATCATAACCCTGTGTTAAACAATCCGCTGTGATTGTGTCAATTTTGGTTCATTTTCTTTAATGTAGTGATCCAAATCTTTTAAGTTATAATTGAATCCGTTTGTCAGTTCAGAACTAACTTCGAATAATTCATTTCTCACAGGTTGTTGTACTCCAAGTTGGAGTAAACGTTGGTTACCTACCACTAAGTATAAACCCTCTGCCATTATTAAAGCCTCATTAAACGTATCTCCTTAGAAAGTGATATCTGTACCTGAATTGTCTCTCCTCGATCTGGGTAGAATGTCATCACTTAGATTGTCCTGATGTCTCATCTGTAGTCTATTAGGATCTGAAGGACTAGACATTGTCAACATTATTGGAAACAGTTCTCGAATTTGGCCTACATTTGCTGTTTGTCCATCTTCACTCATCGCTTCGTCCCAGTGGTTATTATTTCGTAATAAACCGCCTCTCCATATGTTTCACAAATGTAAACATCTGTTGTACGTATATCTTCAACTGATATTGGTCCATGCACTTTGTGAAGTTGTAAACGTAAGTAAAAACACTGCGTTTTTTGAATGAACCGTGTATACTGGACTAATGGCAGTATCTTTAAATAAAACCTCAAATCTGTCAACTGAAAGGCCTCTTTCGCGTCGATTAAATTTCTTTTGTGATGTGTCCCAAGTATAGCAACTAGGAATATCGAGTCTTAATTACGTAAGCAATACAATTTTTGCCGCCCACAACCAGCCACTCGCACCAATCGTGACCAAAACATCATAGTGCACTATGCGTGACTTAAGGCTACTCCCAAGCATGAACGCCATTGGTCTGCAGTGAATAGTTTTTGCTGCAAAGTGAAGTGCATGGACATGCATTATCAGTGTCAGCAGATGCAGCAGTGGAAGTATTGCCAGCATTAACTTTATTAGCTCATAGTCAGTATTATTTAGTCACATTACCACTTCAGACACTCAGATCATTTTAATACTATTTGTCACATTTAAATTATTTCCTAGGTAACCATATTGTAAAAATGGTACTGTTTGTGTGTGAAGCATGCGTACAATGTACGAAAGGTTCTGATAAATAAAAAAATAAAAATAGCTAGAAACATATTTGTGGTGTGCACTTTTGTGCACAGGTGGCTAGTGACCTAAGCGACTGCATTAGAGTATTAGCGTCACTTTTTGTTATTCGATCATCAAATATGGTTCGGGAAATAAGTGGTGTAAGTTCACGAACCTCTCGTCAACCTGTTCACGAGTCTGTTTTGACATTGGCCTCTCAGTATATACATGGTGTCCCACTCAAACCTCCCTGATTTTAAGGACCCAAGAGAGAAAAACAATAGTAGATACGACAATGAAAAATGCACCACATTGTAGAGCTCCTCAAAGAATTTCTATTCCCACATATTCCAAGTATCGTCGCCAGAGTACAGCTTGCTCGCATGAAGTGAAAATGGCGACTCCACAGCAGTGTGCGCACACAGTAGTGTGGTTTGCAGAAACAAAATCGCCGATTACTGTGCAAAGAAATTATCGTCTTGTGCACCAAATCCATCTGATGTGAAAACAATTAAGGAATTTTATAGGAAGTTTCTGGCAACGGGAACTGTTCTGAAATGTTCTGGAGGTTGATGTTACGGAGTTTCAGAAGATACAGTGGAGGACATCACACAAACAATTCTCAGAAGCCCACGTAAGTCAATTCCTCAAGAATCTAGGCAACTTGATGCACCTCGATCAACACTGCATCATGTACTTCACCAGTGTCTTCAAATGCGTGCTTACAAAGTGACAATTCTGTAACATCTGACACCGAACGACAAACCACGCTGACAACAATTTGCTGCGGGTATGCTGCAGTGTATTGATATGGATGCCAGCTTCCTGGAAGGATCAGATGAGGAACATTTCATCTATCAGTAAGTGTTAATAGGCATAATGTTCAGATTTGGTTTTCGCAAAATCCACACATTGTCACTGAACGTGTTGGTGATACCCTAAACTAAGTGTATGGTGTGGGCTAATGGACGGCAGGATTGTTGGACCGTTCTTCTTTTCGGAACAAACAGTGAATGGGTCAATGTATCTGGACATGTTGGAGCAGTTTGTGTACCCTCAGATATAATACTTGCAACCCAACATCATTTTTCAACAAGATGGAGCTTCTCCGCATTGGTCAATGGCTGTTCGCAAGTTCCTGGATAGGAAATTTCCCAGTCGTTGGATCAGACGAGGAGGACCCATTGCCTGGCAACCACACTCACCTGACATTACTCTGCTTGATTTCTTCATGTGGGGATTCGTGAAGGACCGCGTGTATGCGACCGGAGTGGACGATATTCCTACACCTACATCGTATCACTAATTCGATTGCAACAATAACAGCGGAAATGTTACAAAGAACTTGGGAAGAAATTGAATATACTCTTCGTGATACAAATAGTTCACATGTAGAGGTGTATTGATGATAAAGAAGTAAATTCTTTGAGACCCTCTACAATGTGGTGCATTTTTCATTGTCGTATCTATTGTGGTTTTTTTTTTCCCTAGGTCTTTGAAATCAGGGAGGTTTGAGTGGGACACCCTGTATATTCCTTACTGTCATTTCTTGTTAACAATATTAGCATTTTCCCAAGAGTAAGCAGCTTTCGCTCAGTTGATACTCGGCAGAAATCAAACCTGCATTTGAATCGGACTTCCTTAACTCTTGTGCAGAAAGGTGTGCAGTATACTGCTGCATTCGTTTTCAATAAGCTACAGCTCGAATTCAAAAATCTCTGCAGTAATCCACGCACTTTCAAATCAAAACTGAAGAGTTTCCTCATGGGTCACACCTTCTATTCTGTCGAAGAGTTCCTTGAAAAATTAAGCTGATTCTTGTCGTAGTGTTGACTGCATTTACTTAAACTTGTGGACTGACTTTCTTCGGCTTCATAAATATTTTATTTTTATCTGTTATTACTTTTATGTTGTAATGTCACGTACTGACATGTTACATGACCTTGGATATTTGCTCCTCAATTTGGTCCTGTGTAACTTGTGTAAATAAAAAGAAATAAACACTCTATGCAATTCCTAGCTTGCAGGGAAAATGTGGGAAAAATGTGAAATATAGAGAAATGGAAAAATGTGGAAGATGTGGTTAATAAGTGAATAATGAAAGTTGATGCTGATAACCGCCTTGTACTCATTTTCCTCCTAGATCACTACCTGCCTGTCGACAAATGTAAGTAAATGACGGGTGTGTTGCTATCTAATACACATATATTCATCTACAAGGCTACACTGCAATTCACATTTTAGTACCTGGCAGAGGGTTCATCAAACGACTTTCACTCTAGTTCTCTAGCGTTTCACTTTCAAACAGCATTTAGGAAAAACGAACAATTAGATATTTCTGTGTTAGCTCTAATTTCTCTTTTTTTATTACAATGATCGTTTTCCTATGTAGGTAGATGTCAACAAAATACTATCGTATTATAGGACAGAGCTGGTGATTGAAATTTCGTCAAAAGACGTTGTCGCAAAGAAAACGGCCTTTGTTTTAATGATTGCCACTCCGACTCACATACATATTCATGAGACTCCCTCCCCTGTTCCTCGATAACACAAAACGAGCTGCCTTTAAGTTGTTTCTTCCTAGGTATGTAGTTGAATTAATAGCTTTTATTCATGTGTGATTTTCAATGAAACTGAAATTTAACGAATTTCTTATCGTACTCACATGGATGACTTCACACTTCTCTTTATTTAAGGTCAACTGCCATTTTTCAAACAATATAGATGTCTTATCTAGATCATTGTGCAACCGATTTGGATATTCTGATGACTTTGGTAGATGGTAAATGACAGCTTCATCTGTGAACAATCAAAGTTGGATGCTCAGATTGTATCCTAAATCATTTATATAAATCAGATACATAAAAGAGTTTGTAACGCTTCATTGGGAAACGCCACATGTCATTTCTCTTTTACATGATGGTTTTCCATAAATTACTAAGAACTTTGACCTTTTACATGATAACACTGACATGAAGAATCTAGACGATAAGTCGTTTTTATGAGTGGTTTATATTGCGTTATAGATACTAATTTGCAGTTACTTTGAAACAGCCATATAATAGCACTTAATCATAGTGCTGTGCAGCAGGTTAGTGTGCTGCAGGTGCCATGTCAGATACGTTCCTATCTGAGGCAGTAATGCTATCTGTAATAGTCACATAGTGCCTGTAGGTGCCCCATTGTTCAGTGCTTCACTTTTATCATTATTTATTATTATCATTACAAATAAATAAATACACTCTTGCTGCAAAGTGAAACTGCTCGATATTAAAATGTGTGTTCTAATGGAATATTGCAACAGCTTCATATAGAAGATAAATACATTATCCATAGAAGCCACATTATAAAAAAGTTGGAGAAACACATTTTTGGCTCTGGCTGCATAACACCACGATTCATAAACGCTTTGGGGGTAACTTGTTTGGGATATTTTGGTACATTTTGGAAAATCAATTACTGCATATGACTAAGTTGTGTTTGGCAGGTGTGGATCTAGTGCTTTTTGTTTGGTATCACAAAGTATAAACGAGCAAATCTGCATTGGAGCAACAAAGGACGCTCTCATGCAGTGCAGTGAGAAGCAGAACAGCACACGATTCTCACCAAGGTGATGTATTGCAGAGACGGAACGAGTCAGTAGAAAATTTTGTCTATAGAACAAGGAGAATTAATGTAAATACTATTGGGTTGACGGCTGTCTTATGTGAAACAATACATTCCATACAATCAGCATCAAGAATGCATTATAAACTGTGCTGTGTATGCCTACTGTTTAACTTAAGTATACCTATAATCCAAAGGAGATATCTAACAGAAGCATGATATGTACTAAACACAAGTGTTGTATTTTGTATGTGCTTACACCATAGAAGTCTATAGATTTTAATCGGACATCTTTGGTAATGGCAGGACATAATGCCCCCTCTCCCCCCCCCCCCCCCCCACATACACAGCATCACTCTACTAAAAAATAGGACTGACTGGCTTTTTATAAACTACCTCTTGGTTGTAGTCTTTTTTGCTATCGATCTGATTCCATTGTTCTGCTGAAGGACTGGTAAGCAAATCACACTTCAGAATCATGATGGGGTGTATGTGGAGTAGTTTTTTTAATGGAACATTTGTGAATGGCAGGAGGTAGTAGACCATGTTTGTTAATAGAGACTCCAAGACAAGCGCCATAAATCTTACATTAAAGCTAGCAAGACATATTTTTTCTCAATCTAGGATCTTGCTAAAGTCATACACCACACATCAAAATTCTGTATTGAGATAAATAATACCTAAATGAACAAATGCGTCAGGCAGAGTTAAGCTAATCACTACTAAAAATTTCCAGTGTAAGTTGCATTTGTGATACTACTGCCGTTCTGCGATCTATTGGAAGCAATTCCCTGTGTGCCTATGGTTTCTCATGAAGGATGATCCTATAAAACTGTGTGCAAAGTTAGTAACGCTTCATTCACATTATAAAATAGAAACACTAGAGGATTATTATGCATCACGATGTTTCACAGATAGAATTATCCTACACGTAGATGGTGAGGGAGTGGTTCCCATTAATGTGGATAGCATCAGTGCTGTTAGAATAAGGGTTTGTTAGTTTCCTATTTAACTATGCTAAACAGCCCAAGTATGGACCATAGCCAGAAGCGAAACTTCTGTACAGTGCAACATATTACTTCCTCACACATATGTCTTGTAATGGGAAAATTAGAGTTAATACGTAGGTTTCGCAACAATCACTCTTTAGGTTCATCACTGAGTTTTTTTATAAATCGACGAAATAATTGTATTTAACGAGCATTAGTTTTGGTAGAATGGTAAACTATGTGGAAATCGATTAAAGAGGCTACAGCACTATTTGTGATTTGTCAACCTAGTTACTAGGGATGTATCATTGCTAAGTTGCCGACTGAACTAGCAAGTATGGCTGGCAACAGCTCCACATTCCCAAAGGCTGTTTTTGCTATTGCTGTCGACAATCGCCAGCAACAAAAAGCACTTGCTGGTGGTAGGTATCATGTCTATAAGGCTGTGCTAAATGCATTCCAAGTATGATAAGGTGTATGGAGGAGTGGTGAACTAGCTGAAACTGTTTTGTGTCACGTTTATATCGTGTGAGGTTTGTTTCTCTGAGCTGCCATTGGAATACTTCGCCAGTTACTCAATAATTCCTTTGTGGAATCACAATCGCCCAAAACATTGCATTTGCTGTACGTATTACTTTCCTGCTTAAGGATGCAATATAAGTGTCACATCAATACTTCTAACCCTCTTCCCCTAGCAGCGGCGTCTGCATTAGAGGTGATCTGTATAATGAAGAGGTTTACCCTTGAGAACAAATCCAGGAGAGTTTGTAGCGACAGTATATTACCTACTCACAGAAACATCTCACGAAATGATGGCAACGAGGAGTTAAGGACGTTTACTGACAGTTATTCTTTCAATACAAATGGAGGAGGATAGGTGCCAATACACTCTCCACCACACAAGGTGGTATATGGGTGTTACGAATCTTATTTATTGCTAGAGTCCCCATATGTAGGCATTATGGTTCTCTTGAAACTTAGTGCATTTCAAAAATGTCCTTTTAGTTCCTAAAAAAGCATATGTAAATCACACAGGTAAGTAAAAGGGAGGACTTTGAGCTGTTTCTATTTGAGGGGGGGGGGGTATACTTTACTATAGTCGATATCTGATATCATGTAGATATTGTACTAAGCACTATATGAATAAAATTAAAGGTTTCTTTAACCATCGCCTTGGAGAGCTACAGTTCTATCTCCCCCAAAGTGCTGATCATTAAAAACTATTGTCTTCAAGGTGCACAGCAAATTTCAACTTCTTGATTCTGAAATGCAGTTATCTTATTGTCATCAGCAGTTCTATTCCTGTAATTATTACATAAAAATTTTATAATTGTTCAATATGGAGGAGGATACTTTGTAAGACTTTCTATTGAAAACACCTACTTATATATTCTTAAAGATTATAGTTATATTGTACCTAAGGTTCCATCTTGTTATTCACCTTCACAAAATGTGGAGATATATCACAGAGACCGAACTAGATCGCTATTAAAAACATTACTTCACGCTTACTGCAGCAAATGGGAGTGATACACGAATATGCTGCTCTACCCTAATTGTAACAATGGAAAATCCAGGATGGAATAATGATAATATTATGAAAACGATAGATTGCTATTCACCCTATAGCAGAGATATTGGGTCTCAGAAAAGCACAACAAAAAGACAGTCAAACAAGTAAGCTTTTGGACAAAAGTTCTTCATTAGAAGAAGACAACACACACACACACACACACACACGCACGCACACACACACAAACATCCAAACGCAACTCACATACACGTGACCACAGTCTCTGGCTGCTGAGGGCAGATGGTGAGGAGCAGCTCATGATGGGAGAAGCAACCTTGGTGGTGGGGGTGAGGAGGAGGAGGCAGGGATGAGGAGGGGAAGGGATAGCAGGGTAAGGGTGGGCGACAGTAAAGTTCTGCTTGTGGGAGTATACAGGAACGAGATGGAATGAGGGTAGAACAGCTAGATGCAGTTGGGAGGTAAGAAGACATGGGGGAGGCAGCAGAAAATGAGAGAAGTAAAAAGAATGTGGGTGCATTGGTGGAATAGAGAACTGTATAGTGCTGGAGTGGGAACAAGGAAGGGGATAGGTGGGTGTAGGACAATGACTAATGAAGGTTAAGACCAGGAGGGTTACAGGAATGTAGGATGTACTGCAGGGGGAGTTCCCATCTGTGCAGTTCAGAGAAGCTGGTTTTGGTAGGGAGGATCCAGATGGCGCAGGGTGTGCAGCAGTCATTTAAGTGAAGAGCATTGTGTTGGGCAGGGCGCTCAGTAACTGGCTGGTCCAGCTGTTTGTTGGCCACAACCTGTTGGTTGCTATTCGTGTGGAGAAACAGCTTATTAGTTGTCACCCCTACGTAGAATATGTTGGGTCTTTCATACGTAAATTAGCAATAATAGGTGACAACAGGCTTCCCATCACAACTTCATCTATCTGGTCATAGTACTGGGTATCGAATAAAAAGTAAGTGGAAGTCAACACACATTGAAATAGGTTCATTAATCCTACACGAAACCTAACCTCAGTCAACTTTAATCAGTCAGACAGAGAACGTGAATGAAGAGAGAGACCATGTCAAAAATTACTAAAATATTAGTCATTGAAACGCATTCTATCTAATTGACGTAATAAATTCACCAAATTCTTGATATAATGCTCACACAGACCTACTAGTGGGCTCAACTGAGTAGCTAGGTATTTGTCACACAGTATGTCAGAGCAACAATGTTACAATCGTCCTAAGAAGAACTACTTCTTGTTTATCTTCAGAAGATCATGTAATGTATCAGAGACAGCACAGTAAGATTCATATAATCTTTTGCTACGAGGAACTTTTCTTCAGCAGGTTGTTAGTCTTTCATTCAACACTTTTCATAGGGCCACTGTATTAGATAGTAAATACATCTTCTGAACGTAAGCGTGCTTGTCGTAAACAACTGTAGCATTGCCCTTACTTGTGGCTAAAATAACAATAACTATATAAACTTCTTGAGTGGATGTATTCCACTCAATAGACAACAGACTTCCTCCTAACCTCCTCTGAAGCACCAGGAAGTAGTTTAGAAACAATCTGTTCGACAGAACTAATAAAATTAACGACTGGCGAACGCTTGGGCGCTGGTGCAGAATATAAACCTTTCTGCAGCACAGATGAAGTTGCATTGTCAAGAGCTCTCTCTGTGAGATTGATCATAGAATGTTGCAATACAGTATCAGACTCCAAGCAATGGAAACTTTCAAACTTTGCCAGATGACAGGTAGTTACAGAATAATACTGGTAGTCAGACTGCGACCATGAAGTACTGTCTGAAGAGAAAGCCGAAATTTTTGAAGCAATCATTGAATGCAGCCAAAACAATTCCTTGGAAACAAAATCTAGCTGTCGATGAGTGTAATGTATCCTTTCACAAACAGGAGCTAAGCCAATGCGTTGCTTGATGTGATGGTGGTAGGGCAGTGAATATGATGTACGATTTTGCCAAATGTTGGAACCATGTTATGATCTCGACACCTCAACAGAAACACCAGTGAACACTGAAATCTTATTTTACTACTGCAGAGTTTATTCAGCCTTCACAAGCAATGACACATTTCTTCCTCATAGAGGTAAACAATGGGAAATCAGAGTTTCTCCTGGTGTATACAATGTTCAGATAACTTAGGGGAATGTAGCTAAATGACATCATGGACATCCACCAATAGTGCTTACAGAAATGTGATGATGTCACAGTATTATAGTATTTCTGCCAACAGAACAACGTGCCCATTTTAAAACATACTATGATTTAACATATACTAGTAATGTAGGGATGATGTAGGCGTGGTATTTATCAAGAATCTATTTATTTAAAAATTTTCTTGTGCTATTTGTTCCACAATTAAAATCTTAGTATAAATATATTTGTTATTAACAACACATTGCAGAAATTGTTTAACGTAGGATAGTGCATGTTGTTGTTGTGGTCTTCAGTCCGAAGACTGGTTTGATGCAGCTCTCCATGCTACTCTATCCTGTGCAACCTTCTTCATCTCCCAGAAGCTACTGCAACCTACATCCTTCTGAATATTTTTAGTGTATTCATCTCTTGGTCTCCCTCTACGATCTTTGCCCTCCAATACTAAATTGGTGATCCCTTGATGCTTCAGAATATGTCCTACCAAGCGATCCCTTCTTATAGTCAAGTTGTGTGACAAATTTCTCTTCTCTCCAATTCTATTCAATAATTTATTAAATAACGTTCTGTGGTAATTGGCAACCATCACAATATTTACATATACAGAAATGCAGGTGTTTGAAAATTAGGTAAAATCGTAAAAAATCACATCAAAACTGCTAATAATAATTAATTATTAGAGGAAGGGGTTCATGGTACTTACCTGTCTTCTTATTATTTTTATTGTGCTTGGCGGTAGTGGGTGGTACTTACCTAGTACTTCATGATGATCCTTTCAAAACAGTGCACAGACCTCGAATGATGATGCACATGCTATTTCTCTTGCAATAAAATAAAGAGGGGCAGGGGAAAACTTTGTTCCTACTGACCCAGGGGGAGAAGTTTCCCGCCTTGTTTAAGCCTTCCCATTGGCCTAGATCAGTGAGGTGAGAGAGACCTCGTCTTAGATCAATATCTTTGCCTGAACCCATTGCAATTGAGTGAGAGGCATAGTTGGGGTATCAGACTATATCTTATACCACAAACAAGTCCCAAAATGTGGGGATTCCACATGGGTAGGGAGTGGAGCTGGAAAGTCCCTCTGACCTCGAAGATATCAAGCCCAATTGCCTCAGCCCAATTGCCTCAGCCCAATTGCCTCAGCCCAATTGCCTCAGCCCAATTGCCTTAGCTCAATTGCCTCAGCCCAATTGCCTCAGCCCAATTGCCTGAGTTGTATTCTGACACCGAAAGTGACTGTAAGATTAGATTTTTCTGTTTTGAAACTTCCCTGGTCCATTATTATTGCAGTGTGTAGCCATACAAGAGCAGACAGGACACTGTGCTAAGGCTATTGTATACAACTGATTGTTGTGTTCTCTTCTGCTTGCAGCCGGCGCTGGTGCAGTGAGGATGAAGCGCGGGACCTGTGACAACAGCATCGACGCCGTGAACACGGTGGCATGCAACACCTACTGCGTGGCCCAGCTCAACGGCTACTCTGGGGGCAAGTGCTTCCTTGGCACCTGCATCTGCCACAAGTAGACATCTTCTCCCTCTGTGGACTAACAGACAAGTGTCGCTATCATTATGCCCATACGTTGTAATGTTGCTTTTGTAACTGTACTTGTAGTCATCAGTCCCAAGGGTGGCGTAATGCTGTAGTGGCAGATTTAGAGTGTATTATTTGCAAATTAGTAACAAATAAATAACAACAAATACTTAGAAGAAGTGATGCGTTTGTGGAACCGCAAAATCCTCTTTTATACAATGATCATCTACATCTACACTTACGTCTATACTCCACTAACTACCTTTTGATGTGTAAGATTGTTTGGTAAGTAATCCCAACGAACACTATTCGTCAGAGGATGTGGTTCCAACAAGATGAAGCCCCACATCGATTTGGACTGAGAGTTTCTGAACTCCTGGATCAGACATTTCCTGAAAGGTGGACAAGCCAAGGAGCTCCTATTTCGTGGCGGGCAAGTTCACCTGACCTCACCCCAGTTGATTTCTTCTTGTGGGGCCATTAGAAAAGCCTTGTGTACGAGACGCCTGACAAATGTGAAGAGGATCACCTGGCAAGAATTTTCGCTGACTCTGAGACTGTTCCAACGATACTGGGGTTACTGAAACGGCCACAACAGACATTTGTGCAACGTTGCCATGCCTGTATTGACGCTGGGATACCCAATTTTCAACAACTATTGTGAATGTAGCAGCTTCTGAAACTCCTGTAAGTGACTGGAATTCATTATTGCTGTACTCAGGATTTTCAGCCTGTCTGACCTCAATTTAAGTGTGCCGTTCCTACTCCATAAACAGAGGATATTATGTGAGGGTACTGGGAGTGTTGAGGGAGAATTCTGTAAGTCATGATCGGAGTCTGGAAGCTGAGGTCCTTAGTCTGAGCGCTGTGTAAAGCTAAGGTGAAACCTGATCAGATTCTCGCTGGTGACTTTCGACTGAGCCGTTCCCAGACTTGCTTCAGATTGGTTCATTTACCCTTCTCCATCATCACTGAAAGTTTCTGACATCATCATGGAATCCCACGTATCAACGCAACCAGTATTCTGCTAATGTAAACGTTCAAAGTAAATCGTTTCTCACTAGAGCACCTATTGGCAAATAGTCGCCTAAAGAATCCGCCATCCAAAGCAAAACAAGTCCGACCACACACTTCCAAAAGGAATTCTTAAAAAACGGAAAGGGATAAACACATGCACTACGTGATTAAAAGTATCCGGACACCTGCCCGAAAATGACTTACAAGTTCGTGGTGGACTCCATCGGTAATGCTGGAATTCTACATGGTGTTGGCCCACTCTTATCTTTGATGACAGCTTCCACTCTCGCAGACATACGTTCAATCAGGTGCTGGAGGGTTTGTTGGGGAATGGCAGCTCATTCTTCACGCAATACTGAATGAGGACAGGTATCAATGTCGATCGGTGAAGCCTGGCACGAAGTTTGCGTTCTAAAACATCCCAAAGGTGTTCTATAGGACTCAGGTCAGCACTCGGTGCAGGCCAGTCCATTACAGGGATGTTACTGTCGTGTAACCACTCCGCCGCAGGCCGTGCGTTATGGACAGGTGCTCGATCGTGTTGAAAGATGCAATCGCTATCCCCGAATTGCTCTTCAACAGTGGGAAGCAAGAAGGTGCTTAAAACATCAACATAGGCCTGTGCTGTGGTAGTGCCTCGCAAAACAACAAGGGGTGCAAGCGCCCTCCGTGAAAAATACGACCACACCATAACACCACCGCCTCCGAATTTTACACACGTTTACAGATGATGTTCACTGGGCATTCGCCATACCTACATCCTGCCATCGGATCACCACATTGTGTACTGTGATACACTCCTTACGCCAAGCGAGGCGTCGTTTGGCACTTAGCGGCGTGATGTGTGGCTTATCAAGCAGCTGCTCGACCATGAAATCCAAGTCTTCTGACTTCCCACCTGTCATACTACTTGCAGTGAATCCTGATGCAGTTCGGAATTCTGTACCGTGATTCGTCACTCCACACAAGGTTTTTCCACTGTTCAATCGTCCTCCTTACACCAAGCGACGCGTCGTTTGGCATTTACCGGCGTGATGTGTGGCTTATGAGCAGTAATGTGAAGGCTCGCCAGAAGCGGCACATAATTCTGATCCTACTGTAAGTCCACTTTCCCCAGTTGGATAACTGGGGGACTTTGGGCCGCTGACCCACTCGAAGTCATTACCACTACACCCAAAGATAAAGTTTTCTTGTTGCACCTCATTTCTTTATTGTGCGATTGGAACAGCTAACCGTTCCTGCAGGATCCTTTCAAGCGCAGTGTTTAATGAGATTTTTCCTTTCCGGCATAATCTTCAGGGCATTGCATATAACCACGTGTGATTGATTATGGAGAAGTTTCACCGCAACTACGTTGCGTGAAGTCTGCAGTTCCATAAAGATATTATGGGCTCCATTCTTTCAGTATCCATTTAATGTTTGTGCAAGGACAATTAGTTGCGTTTCACTCTTGTTAGAGTTGAATTTGTTTCTAGATTTGTGTGTCTCCTTAGCAGAAAGTGACGGAAGCGCTAGGTACGTACAGTCTGATACTTTATCAGTCCTCGTTTAATCCTGTGCAGTATGCTTTCTCCTACTTTAGAAAAAATTTATATCGCTATATTACACACTCTACATATTTGAAATGTGCCACACCAGTTGTCTACTAGGTTATATTGTAAATTACTGAACGAAAAAGGGAAGTAATACATTGAAGAGCCACAGAAACTGGTATAGGCATGTGTAATCAAGTGCAGAGATATGTAAACAGGCTGTATATGGCATTGTGGTCGGCAACGCCCATGTAAGGGAACAAGTGTCTGGCACAGTTGTTAGATCGGTTACTGCTGCTGCAATAGCAGGTTATCAAGATGTATGTGAGATTGAACATGGTGTTGCAGTCGGCACACGAGCGATGGGATACAGCATCTCTGAGGTAGCGATGAAGTGGGGATTTTCCCGTACGACCATTTCAGGAATGTATCACGAATATCAGAAGTCCAATAAAACATCAAATCTCCGACATCGCTGCAGCCAGAAAAAGATCCTGCAAGAATGGGACCAACGACCACTGAAGAGAATCGTTCATTGCGACAGAAGTGCAACTCTTCCGCGAACTGCTACAGATTTCAATGCTAGGCCAGCAAGTGTCAGGATCCAAATCATTCAAGGCAGCATAATCGATATGGGCTTTTTGAACCGAAGGCCCACTCGTGTACCCTTGATGACTGCATGAAACAAAGCTTTAGGCCTCTCCTCGGACCGTCAACACTGACATTGGACTGTTGATGACTAGAAACATGTTGCCTGGTCATAAGAGTCTCATTTCAGTTTGTATCGAGCAGATGGACGTGTACGAGTATGGAGGCAACATCATGAGCAGGGCACTCTTCGAGCTAGTGGAGGCTCTGTAATTGGGTGGGGCGTGTGCTGTTGGAGTGATATGGGCGCCCTGATACGTCTAGAGACTGTGACAGGTGACGCGTAAGAAAGCATCCTGATGTCCACCGTTCACTCAGACGGACTTGGGCAATTCCAGCAGGCCAATGCGACACCCCACACGTTCATAATTGCTACAGAGTGGCTCCAGAAATACTGTTTCGAGTTTAAACACTTCCGCTGGCCACCAAAATCCCCAGCATGTCTGGGATGCCTTGCAACGTGCTGTTCAGAAGAGGTCTCCACTCCCTCTTACTCTTACGGATTTGTGGACAGACCTGCAGATTTAATGGTATCAATTCCCTCCAAAACTACTTCAGATCTTGGTCGAGTGTACGCCACGTCGTGTTGCGGCGCATCTGCGTGCTCGCGGGGGTCCTACGCGATGTTAGGCAGGTGTACCAGTTTCTTTGGCTCCTCAGTGTATTTCAATTTTTTGGTTTAAAAATATGGAAACATTCGCACTAAGTGGCCACGAACAATTCATGGGAAATATTTCACCCCTGGAACGAACGAACGAATGAACGCTCTTGTTTGTGTTGACCATTTCACCGAGAGCTAGATTGCCACACAAGATAAAACGAGGAGAACAGATTTTTCTCTATTAGCAATTCGTAAGACACCGCATGCTGCACCTTCATTGTTTCCAGGACAACCATCTTATACATGTGGGCATCTTTCATCACAAATTAAATAACAAAATAAAAAAGCAAATACGTGTATAGGGGCACTAAATTTTGTATTGAGGTATGAGCAGAATAAAATTAAGAACTTTCATGATTCTGGGAATAGACTGGGCAACCTAGATTCAAGTGACGTTTCGTACGTTGCTATTAGGGTCTTAATTTTCTTTTACAGACTTTTTTCCAGTGGCATCCAATTCGTTTTGCGTTTATTTGAAACTTCTCAGGGTTTTAAGTGTGGAAGCGTATCTGAATAGGTGTAAGGTGTCTTCCAACAAATGTACATGGACGTTAAAATGATACTCTACTTTGCACTAGATTCTCTATGTTAGAAATCATGCTACTACCACGAACAAGTGTTCTAAAACAAGGAACAAAGTAAATGCTGCTTTATATTTAGTGTTTTTTCTTTTCTTTATCATCTCCTCTCCGTGAATGTTTGTTTTCTTGTACAATATGATGCAAAAGTTGTATTTTCGAGACTGGATTAAGCTTCAAGACTGCATGTGTCACAAAAACTCGAAAATTAAACTCATAGTTAGCTTAAAGGTGAGTTGTGTTTATAATAAATAGTTGAAGAGCGTTTATAGTTTATATTCACTCTTCTCATTTCCTCACTTGAAAAACAAACAAAAAATTTTGAAAATGTTCCTGTCCTATGGTTCAACACAATACATCGACGACTTGCATGTCGATGCAGATGAAATGATACTGCAGACAACACCATACCCAGTACCCAAAGGGAGAAAAACTCCGATCCGACTGGGAATTGAACACACGCCCCTTGCATGGCATTCTGCCATGCTGACATTTCGCCTATGGAGGCGGGCTGTAAATATAAATCAAATTTGTTTAAGGTATGTGTTATACATCATTTATGAATTGTACCAAATATCATGAATTGTAGGCTTGTTATGAGGTCGCAAGAATCGGAGACTGAAGGATGTGTAGGTTGAACCTGCAATATTTAAACAACCCTGTTTGGGGGAATCTTTTATTCGATGTAGCATCCTCACTCAGAATGCTATGTAGGCACCGTGTAGTTTCCTTGCCATCTGTAAATGTTTCTGAAAGTGCTTTTTTTCATTTTGTATGATCATAATTAATAATTATTTATGTTGGATCCTTTCTGGTAGTCTAATAGAAGATATCAGCCAATACAAGTGCGAACATTTGGTTATCCCAAACAGCCATCATTTATCTTACCAGAAGATATCGTTCAGAACAAGAATACTTCACTACGGTTCTCACTGGGCAAAATTAATTGCAGAATTTGGTGCAAATTTAATTTCTAGTGTAGTGTTGGCTTCCTTGGTAAAGTCTTTTACGCAATAGGTGTCATAATAATTACAGAAGACAATTTAAATACTATATTGAAGTTATTTTAATTTTGTGCAGACCCAATACACATGTAGGCTACACTAAATATTCCAAACGAGAATTTAAAAAAAATTTAAAAAATCCTGCAACAATCACTGCTAATTGCTGAAGCTAACATTAAAATATGCTCTAACACAAACATAGGTTACTGACTTTAGATACCTTAAAAACAGTTTTATGCCTACTGAGTCTTACAAAATATCGCTCTATGACCATATAAGAACGACACCTCCACTTACACTTTCTCGTATGCCAATAACACAGAATACAGTAAAATTACAGCAGTCAAAGCTTCATATATATGCTATAAAGCTACTAGATTTATGTAAAAGATGAAAATAATAATACCATTCGAAGAACTAACTTTATCCTGTTGTGAACAAACAGATATCAGTTACACAATTTTGTGTGTTACTGCCTCAGATGGGGTCTCAGTTCCTATCTGCAGGCCTACTATACATGAATCCATTTTCTGATGCTACCCGATACCCGATGCTACTGGATCAACCTCTAGACGCTGTCCTGGACTGAACGCTGGTGCACCTACCCCAGGCTTAAAGTCGGTGGATCCACCTTCGGATCTACCCCGGACTTAATGGATTCACCTTCTGACACTACCACAGACTTAACACAGATGATGTCACTTTCAAAACCTGTCCCTATATCAAAATATCAAACATTTCCTGGATAGAGTATATATATATATATATGCTATATTTTTTGGACATTATATATATATATATATATATATATATATATATATATATATATGAAGCTTTGTCCACTGTAGTCAGACTATATTCTGTTATTAACATACAAGAAAATATATGGATGTCATAGTTCTTAGGTGGTCATGGAGTAATATTTTGTAAGAATCAGTAGTCACAAAGCACTATTTAAGATACTTGAAGTCAGCAATCCACGTGTGTGTTTTATCATGTACCAATAAGCCTTGATTCTTTAAAGAATCGTACTCCCATTAATCAAAGGCCTTCAAATGTCTGATTACTTCACAAATGAGTTAATGTGTTAAATATTTGACACATGAAACACTGAATAAATATAGTGTTGGTAATTTGGGCTTTATTTTAAGCAAAAGCTGATTTCTTATGCATCTAACATTCAGTGGTATATGTGGGTACTGCCTGCAAATTAAGTGTTTAAATTCGGTCAATAATTATGCGAAAAATGAAAATCAGATTTTTGTTGTCCATGGGAGCTGTAGGATAAAAGTAACTGGGATAGTCGTTTATTAATATAGATAAGGGCTGGTTTTAGCAGTTATCATTGTGTGTTGACAGAAGTTTATTTTTCTGTGCGGAATCTGGAATACTAAGAGATACAAGTAATCTTGCAGACACTTTGTACATTATCTCTCAGGCATGGGGGGGAGACCAAAAATCACTATTGGGCGCAAAAGAAACTTGGTAAACTAATCAATAACAGACCTAACACATGTGTACATTTATCTACATCTATACACGGTTAGGTGGACGGCAGACGGGTCGTGCCATTGTACCAGTTATTAGGGTTACTTCGTGTTCCGTTAACATATGGAGCACAGGAATAATGATTGTTTGAATATCTCTATGTGTGTAGTAATTATTCTAATCCTGTATTCACGATCCCTGTGTGAATGGTATGTAGGGGACTGTAGGATATTCCTTGAGTAATCGTTCAAATCCGGTTCTGGAAACTTTTTTAATAGACTTTATCAGGATAGTTAACATTTAACTTCAAGAATCTTCCACTTCAGTTCCTGCAGTATCTCTGAGACTCTCCCACGGAAACCTGTGACCATTCGTGTTGCCCTTCTCTGTATACATTCAATATCCCCTTTTAGTCGTATCTCATACAGGTCCCATACACTTGAGCAATATTCTAGCACAAATTGCACCAGTGATTTGTAAGCAATCTCCCATGTAGACTGATTGCACTTCCCCAGTATTCTACAAATAAACCAAAGTTTACCACCAGCTTCACCCACGACTGAACCTGTGTGGTCATTCCATTCCATATCCCCACAAAGTGTTACACCCAGGTGTTTGTATGAGTTGGCCGATTCCAACAGTGACTCATTGATTTTATAGTCACAGAATACTACGTTTTTTTCGTTTTGTGAAGTGAAAAATTTTCGTATCCGAACATTTAAAGGAAGCTGCCAATCTCTGCACCTCCTTGAAATCTGATCAAGATCTGACTGAATATCTATGCAGCTTCTTTCAGATAGTAGTTCATTATAGACAGCTGCATCATCTGCAAAAAGCCTGATTTTACTATTAATATTGTCTGCATGCTCATTAATAAACAACAACACATTTCCTTGGGTCTCATCTGAAGTTACTTCTACATCTGGCCATGACTCTCCATCCAACGTAAGATGTTGCGTCTTCCCTACCAAAAAGTCCTCAGTCCAGTCATAAATTTCACTTGATAACCCATATAATGGTAATTTTGACAAGCGTAGGTGCGAGACTGATTAAAAAACTTTTTGGAAATCAAGAAATACTGCAGCTACCTGGTTGCCTTGATCCACTGCTTTCAGTAGATCATGTGAGAAAAGTACGATTTGAGTTTCAAATGATCAATATTTTCGAAATCCATGCTTCCTGGCACTGAGGAGGTCATTCTGTTCAAGATACCTCATAATGTTTGAGCTCAGTATAAATTCTAAGATTCTACAACAAATCGATGTCAAGGACGTTGAACGGTAGTTTTGTGTATCACTTCTACACCCTTCTTCTAGACAGGTGTGGCCTGTGCGTTTTTCCAAGAACTGGGCACAGTTTTATGCTCGATGGATCTACGATATAATACAGTTAGTAGAGAGGCTAACAACAGCTGCAAATTCAGTATAGAATTTGACAGGGATTCCATCAGGCCCTGGAGCTTTGTTCAGTTTTAATGATTTCAGCTGTTTCTCAACACCACTGTCACTGATACTTGTTTCATTCATGTTTTCAGTGGTATGAGGACTAAATTGGGTCAATTCTCCTGGGGTTTACTTTGTAAAGGAACATTTGAAAACGGAGATAAGCATTTCAACTTTTGCTTTCGTACCTTGAATTTCACTTCCAGTCTCATTTACTAGGTATTGGACACTAACTTTGGAACCACTAACAGCCTTAACATATGACCACAATTTATTTGGGTTATGTAAAAGATCACTTGACAACATTCTTCTGCAGCAATCATTAAATGCATCATGCATTGCTCTCTTGACAGCAAAATGTGTTTCATTCATGTCTCTATAGCCCTATGCTTTGTTTTACACCTATTAAAAGCAATTTCTGTTTCCCTAGAAGTTTCTTTACAGTGACTGTATCCCATGGAGATTCCCTCCCATTAAGAACTGTTTTACTGGGTACATGGGTGCATGGTCAACTATTCTTTTAAATTTCAGCCAGAGTTCCTCCATATGCTCTTGCCCTATGCTGGAAGTTTCAAGTTCATCATTGAGATACAATACTACTGATTTTTTTTATCTGGTTTACTGAACATATATATCATTTGTACTTTGGCAAGCATTCTTGCCACAATGTCTTAATGGACACTGACACCAAATTTGATGTGGACATCTGAAAGACGTGAGGTCTGTTTGTTGCCATTACATCCAATATAGATAAAATATCGATGAAAATATGGAAAAAATGGGAAAAATTGAACAAAGTGGAGACTATGGAAAAATGTGGACAAGATCCTGATATGAAATGGCAGCACAGGTTCTCTATATCTAGATAAAGGGTGTGAATTATATTTTTGGCACATGCATTAACTATGGATCGTACAGCATCAACTGTAGGCATAATATAATAAAATTTTTAACAGTGAGGTGCTGCAAGTCATTTCATTGAAACATATTACACATAAAGTGGAGTTGACTGGCACTGATATGTCTATGCTAATGGATCAAGTGTATACACTATTGCATCAGCTTCATGGATATAGTCCGAGACATTGCTGCTTATTTCTTTTAACAGTGGTGTATTCGGCACTGTACGCATATTATTTTATTTGATGCATCAAACATGACAATCCCCAGTCACTAAAGCCGTAAACAGGCTTGCTTTCGCTCATACATGCAATTAAAACACAATATCTTATGGCAACTGCAGGCTACTAAGCGCCAGTTAGGTTCGCTCTGACGTCAGCAGTGCGCCTTGCTACTGCATATACATCTGGTGATCCCTACTGTGTATTCTAGTATCAATGATATATATCATGGAAGACTGTAGCCTTTTGTAACGGAACAATTGTTAACGGAAGGAGGTCGTACTACACACAACTATACTAGCTGGAGAAATGTCTTTTCCTCATTCCAGGACATTCTTCGCCATAACACCATAAAAAATATATCCAAGCTTCGTTCGTCATAGAGAGTGACCCATTTAAGATATGATTCACATTATGAAGTAGAACCTCTGGTGAATAACTATGCACTACATTATTTTAAATGTCGAGGAATAGAATACAGAGGATGAGTGAATGGTTCCTGTGAGTAGGGATAATTATGATGCTCATAGAGAAAGGGTTTGTTAGTTACTAACGTGGTTAGACAACCCAAATATGAGGCGTAGTCACAAGCAAAGAATCTGTCTATGCCTTGCACAGGCGAAACTCGTGGGGATTGAAGGTAATACGTAGATTTATCGACAATCGCTCTTTACGTTCGTTGCCAGATTTCTTTTTTAAACCTATAGAACAATTGTGTTTCACGAGCATTTGTTTTCCTAGAATGGTGAACTACATGTAAATCGATTGCACACGATTTGTTTTGGTAGCCAACATTCCATCTTTTGTGTGTGTGTGTGTGTGTGTGTGTGTGCGTGATGCACAAGCTAAGCTCCATCTTCCAGAGGTTTGCTACTGGTACAAACAATCATAATCTGCGTTCTGATCATATTGCTATGGTAAATGCTTTCCAAGCACGGAAAGATGAACGGGCGATGGAGGAGAGAAATGACAGATATAAATACTAAGAGTGACTCATGCTGGATCAGACCCAGCCCCTTTCTATCCATAGCCTAGAAGGAAATAAACATGAAAAAGGTCGACGTGGTACAACATAAACCACTTACGAATCGAAAGGGTAAATATTCTCAAGAGGATATATTGCGGATTTCATGATTCTCATTGCATGGTAGAAAAATCAAAAGGGAGGACAAAGTACAAGCAGCTCAATGACAGGGTTGAGGCAGAGTTGCACACATATGGAAAACAACACATACTAAACCAGATAAGTTTTTTATGATAAAAGCACTTTTAAGAATACGGAAAAATCAAGTGAAAGTCATTGTCTTCATGATGGTAGACCTGAGAATGCAAAAAATACCTATAGATCTCTGCTAACAAAGGGAGAGGTCTGATAGTCTTGCTACAGAAATATACAACACATTTTGTCTTCCTGAATTTTAAATGCAGTCAACTCGTTCTCAGCAGTTCTATTTCTACAATTGTTACATCACAATCTGCTATTTGTTCAACCGGGTGTAGGATATATGGTATAGATTCTTCTGTCGCTATTATTACGATATACTTATTTGCATCTACTTGTATATAACATATTTTTGCTATTCCATAGTTGCTAAGAAAAACAAGTTAAAGTAAAAAACCATATGTCGAAAAATTCTATATCAGAGGGGTTAACATATAAAGTGGCCAATATGTCAATAGCCTTAAACCATTTCTTATAAAAGATTACGAAGTAATTAGAGTTTATAAGTTAGTCACGTGATCATTACATCACTTCTGGTTATGTGTGCCAAAGTTAAGACACATATTGACACTACTGATAAAAGTCGCATTACAAGACTGATTAGTATATATACATATACAGGGTAGTCCATTGATCGTGACCGTGCCAAATATCTCACGAAATAAGCGTCAAACGAAAAAACTACAAAGAACGAAACTTGTTTAGCTTGAAGAGAGAAATCAGATGGCGCTATGGTTGGCCCGCCAGATGGCGCTGCCATAGGTCCAACGGATATCAACTGCGTTCTTTTTAAATACGAACCCCCATTTTTATTACATATTCGTGCAGTGCGTAAGGAAATATGAATGTTTTAGTTGGACCAATTTTTTCGCTTTGTAATAGATGGCGCTGTAATAGTCACAATCATATGGCTCACAATTTTACACAAACAGTTGATAACAGGTAAGTTTTTTTTAATTAAAATACAGAACGTAGGTACGTTTGAACATTTTATTTCGGTTGTTCCAATGTGATACATGTACCTTTGTGAACTTATCATTTCTGACAACTGTTACAGCGTGATTACCTGTAAATACCACAGTAATACAATGAATGCTCAAAATTATGTCCGTCATCCTCAATGCATTTGGCAATACATGTAACGACATTCCTCTCAACAGCGAGTAGTTCGCCTTCCGTAATTTTCGCACTGCATTGACAATGCGCTGACGCATGTTGTCAGGCGTTGTCGGTGGATCACGATATCAAATATCCTTCAACTTTCCCCACAGAAAGAAATCCGGGAACGTCAGATCCGGTGAACGTGCGGGCCACGGTATGGTGCTTCGACGACCAATCCACCTGTCATGAAATATGCTATTCAATACCGCTTCAACCGCACGCGAGATATGCGCCGGACATCCATCATGTTGGAAGTACATCGCCATTCTGTCATGCAATGAAACATCTTGTAGTAACATCGGTAGAACATTACGTAGGAAATCGGCATACATTTCACCATTTACATTGCCATCGATAAAATGGGGGCCAATTATCCTTCTTCCTAAAATGCCGCACCATACATTAACCCGCCAAGGTCGCTGATGTTCCACTTGTCGCAGTCATCGTGGATTTTCCGTTGCCCAATAATGCATATTATGCCGGTTTACGTTACCGCTGTTGGTGAATGACGCTTCGTCGCTAAATAGAACGCGTGCAAAAAATCTTTCATCGTCCCGTAATTTATCTTGTGCCCAGTGGCAGAACTGTACACGACGTTCAAAGTCGTCGCCATGCAATACCTGGTGCACAGAAATATGGTACGGGTGTAATCGATGTTGATGTAGCATTCTCGACACCGACGTTTTTGAGATGCCCGATTATCGCGCAGTTTGTCTGCTGCTGATGTGCAGATTAGCTGCAACAGCAGCCAACACACCTACTTGGCCATCATCATTTGTTGCAGGTCGTGGTTGACGACCTTTTCCGCAATTGGTAAACGGTCCATTTTAACACGAGTAATGTATCACGAAGCAAATACCGTCCGCACTGGCGGAATGTTACGCGATACCACGTACCACGTACTTATACGTTTGTGACTATTACAGCGCCATGTATCACAAAGCGAAAAAAGTGGCCCAACTAAAACATTTATATTTCCTTAAGCACTACACGAATATGTAATAAAAATGGGCGTTCCTATTTTAAAAAACGCAGTTGATATCCGTTGCCCCCTTCAAGCTAGACGAGTTTCGTTCTTTGTAGTTTTTTCGTTTGATGCTTATTTCGTTAGATATTTGGCCTGGCCACTATCAATGGACCAACCAATATATATAACACACACACACACACAGATATATATATATATATATATATATATATATATATATATATATATATATATATATATATATATATATATATATCTGTGTGTGTGTGTGTGTGTGTGTGTGTGTTAGGTGCTGCTAGACTACCACTGAAATGCTAACAAACAGCAAACAGGTAACAGTGCATGTGGAGAATGTGATATGGCTCCACTCCTCTCTGATAATGTCAACATCCCATCGTAAAAATACCTACAATTAACTGTCATGATCGGTATAATCTATAATTACTTATCATTTACATAATTTTTTTGGAAATGAATCGGATTTTCAAGTGCGTTTTTCATGGTGTTAGGAAAAAATACTTCACGTTATGGTAATTGCTCATCTGCCTGAAACCCTTACCAGGCTGAGTAATAGATATGGGATATACGATTGTGTATTGTATAATTGTCACGCAGCCTACCTGAAATGCATGTTCCTTAAAAATTATCCAGCAGAGTTTCGCGGGAACTGTATTGTCATACTTTGAAAGAACTCTAATTTACTGTGGAGAAGATAAACATGACCAGGGATTGCATATACAAGGACTATTCAATAAAAAATGGCATTTAAAAAAAATTACATTGCTAGGACCGAATACAACACTTATTTATTTTTCAATGTAATCCCCCTAATTTCTGTGCTTTATGCCTGCACTGTACAAGCTTCTGAATTCCACTGGCAAAGAATTCTTGGGGCTGTGCGCGTACTGGTGCCTGGATTTCCTCACCGTCAGTGAACTTTGAGCCACTAACAGTTTCTTTAGTTGGTAAAAAATGTTTTAATCTGAAGGTACCAGGTCCGGGGAATATGGCAAGTTAGGGAGGGGGGGGGGGAGTGAGAGGAGACAAGCAGACGTTTTTCACATTATTGAGGGTATTTCGTTCAGATCTGTAAACATGCTCCTTTTACTATTTGATGGAGAAATGACTCCTACTTCCCTTTTGCCTCGAACTGTGGAAAATGCTCCATGCATACATGCAAACGTGTTTCATTCCCTTCCGATATAAAATGTTTTGGAATCCACATAACATACACTTTCTTGAACATCTTTTATGTCTATCTATGGAATTCTTGATCTTTACCCACCTCATATAATGCGTGAATTCCACGATTTCCGGGTCGTGACAGAATAACTACGGAGCTTTGGCAGTGCCTGGGCGACATCTATTGGGGCTTCTCCATGGCCAGATAGTCTTGTGCGGGCAGGAGGTGTCTTCTGCATCTCCAGTAATGGCAGCAGTGTCTTCCCAGCCAGCTTCACACGATAAGGATCACGCATACATTGCTTTAGAATGTTTTTTAAATAAAGTGTTTTTCTCTTTCATTCCTTATTGCTGGTGGGGAAATTTCTTTACTGTGTGAATTTTTTTAACGGTATGTGGAAACGTTACCTCTCGGATTTTTCATCATTTATTAACGAGCATGCTGTAGGCGCCTTAATGCGATGTCACACACAGATAAAGCAGGGTCATGACTTGGTATTTATTTGATGCATGTGTGATTTGTTTAACATGGTACAGAGGTGTATTGTGTTAGTTGTTTAATGTGGGATGTCTATGTCAGTTGTTTAAGTATCACACTGAGATAACTGGTCAGTCCTGTTTTTTCTATTTGTATATCATCGGAGGAAGTGGACTAAAATTGTAAATAGCTTGGAAAGTGTATTGCTTATTCTGTTGTTGTTAACGACAAGCACAACACTTATTAGTAATGCAGGGCTGTGTTTCCTCGTTGCAATACCTTTTTGTTGCACTGTGGTATATATCCCATCTCATACTTGGAGTGGGTATGTAACGAAAAAAATCAGATAAAATTGTGGCAAATAACAGTGAGAGGTTGAGTGCTTGCAGAAAATGCCGAGTGATTTGCAGCCAATTGTGTTAATTAAGATACAAAACTTGGAAGTGGCCGTTTTGGACAGTTAATTGTAGTGATATTGGCTATCATTTTTAAGTGGGATAAGACCATGTCTCACACAATTTGCTGACTGGACAAATCTTTCAATGATGTTATTAATTTATATTAATTCAGCTACTTGCTGTAAACCGAAAGAATCTTCCCTCTTAAATTACGGCAATATTAACATACATTTTGCAGAATATTTCGAAAACGCCAGATAATTTGCAGTTAATTGTATTTATTAACATACGAAATGTGAAGGTGACCATTTTGGACTATTAATTATGGAAATAATGGCTACCAATCTTAAGCAGGATAACACTCTATTATACAATTAGTCTAGAAGACTAATATTTTCCCCCAAAGGCGTCATTCATTTACACTAATTCAGCCACACAGTGTATGACAGAGTAGCTTACCTCTTAAATCAGGTTAATATCAATATCCGTTTTCAGGATATGCCAAAAGTATCCAATACTTTGCTGCTGACGGAATTAATTAAGATATGGAACTTGAATGTGGCCATTTTGGACCATAAACTATGGTAATATTGGCTACCATTTTTAAAATTAATATGACACAATGTCACACAGAATACTCGCATAGAGGACTGGGTAGACTGTCATTTCACGCCATTTTGGAGAATTTTAAGTACAAAACATCTAATAAATCGCAAGAGCTAAACCTAGAAACAGTGTCATGCTTTGTAAGGAACATCTTGGAGTCTTCCACCTTGACAAATGTATAAAGATTATATGTTATTTTGCAGAATATGGCATGACGCCATAAAATTATAGTAATGCAGCCACACAGTGTAGTGTCAAAGTGTCTTACTTTGTATGGTAATTTTGACCGCCATTTTTTTTTAAACTGGGTGACTTTGCTACTGCCAATGTTCTTCTCATTAGCGTACACGTCCAGAATTAGGCAGACGATGCATTTGCTCTAGTAATACAAGGATGGGTGGGGGAAGGCGGAGTTTGAATGTTATTTGTGCAGAAAGAAAAGTGGGAGACGGAGGGAGGTGGAGGAAGGATGGCCGAAGGCGGATTTGAACTGTCGTCCTCCCGAATGCGAGTCCTGTGTGCTAACCACTGTTCCACCCCAGAAGTAAATTAAAGTCACCTGTGGAACTAACTCATCTGCAAATTCTGTACAAAACTTGACAGTGACTCATTGAGCATTGTGGCCTTACAGGTCTTTAGTGATCTGACGTGTTTTCCAAAACCATTAGTGATGACAACTGTGTCGCTCATCTTAGCAATGGTACTGCTGTTGCCCGCTGGCACATTCCTCGATTTCTCCCTGTGAAGGGGCATTATATGACAAAATTCAACAAATCAGTTTTTGTTCTGGTGTTTTGTATTTCAATTTCTGATTTGTTCACAATGTCAGAATACTGATTTTTGTGACACTGAGAGCCTTGCCATACAACCAACATTTTTAGGAGTTCTGGGACAGGTCTGATGACGATGTTCTTCTATGCTACTTACTTTCAGATCCATGTAGTGGCCTTCTGGTAGCTGAACATGTTTCAGTTAGTACCTGTTTCCCTGTAGATTTGTGTTCCTGATATTGTCTGATTCCTAAAGATATCTCTTCCATTCTTAATTATAAAACTTATAAAGTTGTAAGTTTTCCAATTAAGTTTGGGATAATAAAATCCCATAGAACGAATTTATTGTAGCAGCACTGCATACATATATATTTGGGAACAGAAATTTTGTCTGAAGTTAGCAGATACTTCTGCATATGAATCTGATGGCTGTCAGAAAAAGTCAACTACAACCTATATTCCAGTTGTGGTTGTTCATGATCAAACCATTTCTCATAAACTCTTACTTACTGCCTCATTTGCTGCAAATACACTACCGTCCGTAACGCAGACCATATATTTCAGATGACAACTTCGATTTACACCAAAAGCTTCACTAATATCTGTTGTAACAGTATTTTGACTGGCGCGCCTCCGCCAGAGCAAAGATGTGATTTACGATCGCGCATGCTGAAGAGCGCTGCGCCAGCAACAGATTTTCATGAGTAATTTTGATCTTTTTTTTTACTTTTGCGTAGGTGCTTGTTTTAACAACTAGTTCATTACTCTCTTGTTATCTTGTCTTCATACGTTTAAGAAGTGTATTTTTTGGCGCTGATGTTAAAGAATGAGTTTAAGTGGAAATTAAAACTCTGTTATCAAACGAACACACGGCGTCTTCCAGTTATTTCAGTAGTGATTCGCAATGGTTATCGCCAAATTTATAAATTAATCCAGACAGTGAGAACTTCAAGAAATTTACATCAGACGGAGAACAAGAAGACCATCGAACAATAAAAAAAGGACATCCTACAAGAAAATCAAGAAGTATTCCAGATGCAACCACGAAGACTATATTATAATAGACACTACGTTTCTGACAGAATTATAAGGTAAATTTCAACTTATTTCTGATGCTATTTCCTTACAGGCGCTTTTTGTAGTGTCGCCGACCCGGTCTGCCATTCACGGTCAAATTACAGCACTATCTCAATCAGTAATACGAATTCCGCCTTATCCGTAACTTATTACATCAAAATTCAAACCCCAATCAGATTTTCTATTTTGTATTTTCACAGCAGAACCGCCGAGGAAAGGAAACACTACACTGTCACAGCCTTTAGCCAACCCAAAGTGTTGAAAATTATGTGGAGTCGAGAGTAAAATTTCCCTCAGTCCAAACGCTTCCAAAAGACCACAAGTAGATGCAATTAAACTTTGTTTATTTGTACAAGTAAATTTCGAACATAAACAGTCTTTTGTTTCTGCCGCAGTACGACAAAAGAAAAAGAAACGGCCTCCAGAAGTTATTCTTAGTAATGTGAAGGAAAAATTGGTCACAAACAATTGCTCTTCTTTGAACATAGCTGCTAAGGTTCAGTGAGCGTGTCAGAATTATATTAGAACAAATAAGCCCTCGGTCACAAATATTAAATCAAAATTGACCAGGTTTCGACGCTACTATGAGCGTCGTCTTCAGAATTAAACTAACTGTTATAAAACATAGTAGGTGTATGATACATTAATAAAATTAAAGTTTGTACTGTCTGGGAAGAGATTCCGTACTTACAAGTCACATTTTAAAAAATCTAAGCCGGAAAGGCGACGTCATGGTTCAAATGGCTCTGAGCACTATGGGACTTAACATCTCAGGTCATCAGTCCCGTAGAACTTAGAGCTACTTAAACCTAACTAACCTAAGGACATCACGCACACCTATGCCCGAGGCAGGATTCGAACCTGCGACCGTAGCGGTCGCGCGGTTCCAGACTGAAGCGCCTAGAACCGCTATGCCACCAACGGCCGGCGCGACGTCATGAATAGTTGTAAATAAGATGGCGAGCCGCTAAGGGCTGCTCGTACTTGAGTGAACAAGGGATGCAACTAGACTCTATAGAGTCTCGCCATCTTATTTACAACTATTCATGACCTCGCCTTTCCGGCTTAGATTTTTTAAAATGTGGCTTGTAAGTACTGCATCTCTTCCCAGTCAGTACAAACTTTCATTTTATTAATATATTGTATGCCTAATATGTTTTATAACAGTTAGTTTAATTCTGAAGACGACGCTCATAGTAGCGTCGAAACCTGGTCAATTTTGCCTTAATATTTGTCACCGAGGGCTTATTTGTTCAAAAATGGTTCAAATGGCTCTGAGCACTATGGGACTCAACTACTGAGGTCATTAGTCCCCTAGAACTTAGAACTAGTTAAACCTAACTAACCTAAGGACATCACACACATCCATGCCCGAGGCAGGATTCGAACCTGCGACCGTAGCGGTCTCGCGGTTCCAGACTGCAGCGGCTAGAACCGCACGGCCACTCCGTCCGGCGCTTATTTGTTCTAATACAATTGTTCTTCAACGAAACGAAAGTAGATTCTTGAGAGCGTAGATTATATTATCTTGACGCATGAAAAGTCTGTATTCAAAAGAAAGTACATATTGGAAGTTGTGCCTCACGAGCACCACGACTTGTCCACGATGCAGAAGACCAAGGTCGCAGTAGCACAGCAGACCGCGTGGCGAAGGCGACGTCCGATGCGAGGCGGTATCAAACAGTGACAGAACATTGCTCGCGTCGCTGGCTGGCGTACTTGGAACTGTCTGTAGCCGGGTCCGCGCGGGCAGAAATACTCGCTCGGACGAATGTTTCAATTTTCCTACTGGCTATGAAAGCTGAGGCTGACGCAGCAAGAGGTGCATGTGCGGAGCGACCCACGTCGTTATCTGCTGTGCCATGTGGGTGGTTACTGGGAGGCAGTCTGGGGGCTGAGCCGGAGATTGCAGAAACTAGCCTGAACATAGGGGTTAAGCTGACGATAACCCGCTATGTATACATGCACTGCGGGTTTGCGACGTCGAAAGCGAAGCTGCGAGATACGCCACAGAGATTTTATTAGATCCTTAAAACAGACAACAGGATAACTCGTCAGGCATGCATTCTACGGCATTTCACAATATACATAAATGACCTTGTGGATGACATCGGAAGTTCACTGAGGCTTTTTGCGGGTGATGCTGTGGTATATGGTGAGGTTGTAAGAATGGAAAATTGTACTGAAATGCAGGAGGATCTGCAGCGAATTGACGCATGGTGCAGGGAATGGCAATTGAATCTCAATGTAGACAAGTGTAATGTGCTGCGAATACACAGAAAGAAAGATCCCTTATCATTTAGCTACAAAATAGCAGGTCAGCAACTGGAAGCAGTTAATTCCATAAATTATCTGGGAGTACGCATTAGGAGTGATTTAAAATGGAATTATCATATAAAGTTGATCGTCGGTAAAGCAGATGCCAGACTGAGATTCATTGGAAGAATCCTAAGGAAATGCAATACGAAAACAAAGGAAGTAGGTTACAGTACGCTTGTTCGCCCACTGCTCGAATACTGCTCATCGGTGTGGGATCCGTACCAGATAGGGTCGATAGAAGAGATAGAGAAGATCCAACAGAGAGCAGCGCGCTTCGTTACAGGATCATTTAGTAATCGCGAAAGCGTTACGGAGATGATAGATAAACTCCAGTGGAAGACTCTGCAGGAGAGACGCTCAGTAGCTCGGTACGGGCTTTTGTTGAAGTTTCGAGAACATACCTTCACGGAAGAGTCAAGCAGTATATTGCTCCCTCCTACGTATATCTCGCGAAGAGACCGTGAGGATAAAATCAGAGAGATTAGAGCCCACACAGAGGCATACTGACAATCCTTCTTTCCACGAACAATACGAGACTGGAATAGAAGGGAGAACCGATAGAGGTACTCAAGGTACCATCCGCCACACACCGTCAGTTGGCTTGCGGAGTATGGATGTAGATGTAGATGTAGATTTTGACAGAAATCCTTGGAATAACCTAGGAAATATGAAATGTGAAACTAACACATCAGGTAGTCCCTCAGTAGATGTGAAACATCCAAAGTAGTAGCCAAGTCCAGACCCCACACTAAACCCAACCTGAAGGTTAGTTTGAATATGAAAATTTTTGACCAGGAATAGTCCTTCTGGAAGTGACCCTTGCCTTTCTTTGACCTCTGAACTGGTATATTCAGTCAGATATAAGGAGATTGAATATGGACTCCAAAAAATGTAGCAACTTCGCAGTTTTCACATATATAAATCACTGCTGAGATAAAGAGAGGTTTAGATTATTCAGCGAGTCATAGGATCAATGGAGCACTGAACCCTGAACATCTGGATTTGCGTTGTGACAATTATCCACTTATTCACATCCCTTATAACTGGCTGAGTTCATCAGTTCAGATTTTCTTTCTTCTGAGAGAACTTCGGGCATTTCCAATTACAAACTACAAAGTTGTCCTTATGTACACAGTGAACTGACTTTCATATCTTTCATCTACCAAAGACTCACGGTTCTCCAACTGCTCTCATGTGCAGTACTGAGGCAATAAATATCTGCCATCGATTAAACACATATGCTAAATGCTTTCTCTGAGAATTACTTTGAACAATTAGTTCATGAGCCCACACGAATTGTAAATGGTTGCGAAAACACTCTTGACCTCTTAGCCACAAATAATCCTGATCTAATAGAGAGGGTCATGACGGATACAGGGATTAGCGAACACAAGGTCATTGTAGCGAGGCTCAAAACCATATCAACCCAAACCACTAAACATAAACGCAAAATATAACTATTTAAAACAGCAAATAAAAATTCGCTTCATGCCTTCCTAAAAGAGAGTCTCCATTACTTCCAAGCCAATTATGGAAATGTAGACCAGATATGGCTCAAATTCAAAGATACAGTATCGACAGCAATAGATAGATTCATACAGCGTAAGTTAATAAGAGACGGGACTGATCCACCATGGTACACAAAACACGTCAGAACACTGTTGCAGAAGCAACGAAAAAAGCATGCAAATTCAGAAGAATGCAAAATCCCCAAGAATGGTAAAGTTTCACGGAAGCTCGAAATTTAGTGCGGACGTCAATGCGAGATGCTTTTAATAGTTTCCACAATGAAACATTGTCTCAAAATATGGTAGAAAACCCAAAGAGATTCTGGTCGTACGTAAAGTATACCAGTGGCAAAAAACAGCCAATACCGTCACTGCGCGATAGCGATGGAAATGTTATCGATGATGGTGCCACTAAAGCGGAGTTACTAAATACAGTTTTCCGTAATTCCTTCACGAAAGAGGACGAAGTAAATATTACAGATTTCGAAACCAGAACAGCTGTTAGCATGAGTAACATAAAAGTAGATATCTTAGGTGTTGCGAAACGAATCACTTAAGAAAGGCAAGTCTTCCGGTCCAAATTGCATACCAATCAGGTTCCTTTCACAGTATGGAGACACAATAGCGCCTTTCTCAGAAATCATATACAACCGCCCACTTGACGAAAGATCTGTTCCTAAAGACTGGAAAGTAGCACAGGTGACACCAATATTCAAGAAATGGAAAAGGAGTAACTCATTGAATTACACACTCATATCACTGACCTCAATTTGCAGTAGGGTTTTGGAGCATATAATGTACTCGAACATTATGAATCACCATGAAGAAAATGACTTGTTGATACACAACCAACACGGATTCACAAAATATCGTTCTTGTGCAACACAGCTAGCTCTTTATTCCATGAAGTAATGAGTGCTGTCGACATGGGATCTCAGATCGATTCCATATTCCTAGATTTCCAGAAGGCTTTTTATACCGTTCCTCACGAGCGACTATTAATCAAATTGCATGCATATGGAATATCGTCTCAGTTGTGTGCCTGGATTCGTGATTTCCTCTCAGAGAGGTCACAGCTCGTAGTGATAGGCGGTAAATCATCGGATAGAACAGAAGTGATATCTGGCGTTCCACAAGGTAGTTTCATAGGCCCTCTGCTGTTCCTGATCTATATAAATGATCTAGGTGATAATCTGAGCAGCCCCCTAAGATTGTTTGCAAATGACGCTGTAATTTACCGTCCAGCAAAATCATCAGACGATCAATTCCAATTACAAAATGATCTAGAGAGAATTTTTGTATGGTGCGAAAAGTGGCAATTAGCACTAAACAAAGAAAAGTGCGAGGTCATTCACATAGGTACTAAAAGAAATCCGATGAATTTTGAGTATACGATAAATCGCACAAATCTAAGGGCTGTCAATACTACTAAATACTTAGGAATTACAATTACGAGCAACTTAAATTGTAAAGACCACATAGATAATATTGTGGGGAAGGCGAAACAAAGACTGCGCTTTGTTGGCAGAACACTTAGAAGATGCGACAAACCCACTAAAGAGGTAGCCTACATTACACTTGTCAGTCCTCTGCTGGAATATTGCTGCGTGGTGTGGGATCCTTACCAGGTAGGATTGACGGAGGTAATTGAAAAAGTGCAAAGAAGGGCACCCCGTTTCGTGCTATCGCGCAGTAGGGGTGAGAGTGTCACTGATATGATACGCGAGTTGGGGTGGCAGTCACTGAAACAAAGGCGGTTTTCTTTGCAGCGAGATCTATTTACGAAATTTCGACCACCAACTTTCTCTTCCGCATGCGAAAATATTTTGTTGATACCCTCCTACGTAGGGAGAAATGACCATCATAATAAAATAAGAGAAATCAGAGCTCGAACGGAGAGATTTAGGTGTTGCTTTTTCCCACGCGCTATTCGAGGGTGGAATGGTAGAGAAGGAGTTTGAAAATGGTTCGATGAACCCTCTGCCAGGCACTTAAGTGTGAATTGCAGAGTGACCATGTAGATGTATATTGTGTTTTTCAGGATAACATCTCCATACTATGAGTAAGACTTTATGTGCGATATGTCTGAAATTCACGTTTCCCATTATACAATGGATTAGCAGCATGAATTTCGAACTCCATCAGTAATCAACTGTGTTGTATAAAACAATTGAACATACTGGCGAATGTGTTTTTTGGGCTGTTTATACTCCCTTCTTCCCCTCTCCAATTTCAAGCTCACCCTGTGCACATAGCTAAGACCTAGACCAGAGATAGTTATATTCCTGAGAAAATAATAGATCTTAACATATATCAGTAATTTATCTTCTCTTTCATAGATCTGAGAAGATCATACTCATGAAAGTAGAACTCTGTACATACGCCAATCTGTACCAAAGAAATAAGATAGATATAATTGATGTCACGATACACATTAAATTTACTACACAAGGAAAATCTGAAATGAAGTATCAGTGGAAAGCAGTTTTCCATGATAGACTGAGCAGACTGTAGCAATGTCATGTATCAAGGTGAAACATGACTCAAGACTACACATATCTCTCAAGGCAAAAGTTTGGGATTTTCATTCATTCATTTCCATATCAATTCTGTACATTCTAAAATGAAGGAAAGTCTTCAGAAATGAGAAAAATATCAAGCTATACAGTAACAGCCACTACCAGTCATTGCAAGCAACTTCTGTACAGTCTACTAACAACAAATTATTTCTAATGCCACTCCACCACCAGATTAGTTGTGGACATTACCTTTATATTACTTGATGTGTATATGTATATGATGAGATAAAACTATTCTATCTGACATGTTAAGTATATGAGGTGCATGAAATACCCTCAGACTTCAAGAAGAGGGTAACAGTTTCAGTTACAAAAAGCCAGATGTTGATGGGGTGAATATGATTAAACCATCAGTTTGGTAAGTCATAGGTGCCAAATACTAATTCGAATCATATACACAAAAATGGAGAGATGATAGATGCTGAACTAGGAATATCATTCTACGTTCTGGAGAAACGTGGTAATCCATTAAGCAATACTGACCCTGTCTGTCAGATAGACTGAAGAAAGTCAAATCTCTGTTTATAGCATTCGTAAATTTAGAAAACGTCTTCAAAAGTGTTAACTGGTATACACTCTTTGGAATTTTGAACGTAACAGAGATAAAATACATGGCATAAAAGTTAACCACAACTTTTCGGAATCCAAATTGCAGTTACATGAGCCAGAGAATATGAAAGCAAGTCAGAATGTAATGCCCCTGCGCCTATTATGGAAATGTTATGTGTATTATACTCCCATAATGCACTGTGTGCTGTCATAATAGTTTTTGCTAAGAAGAAAGAGTGTTCATGGAATGTATACCTCTGATCTTTATGTGAAGGCTATGTGATTATTGTAATTTTACGACATACACACTGAAGAGCCAAAAGAAACTAGTGCAACTGCCTAATGTCGTGTAGGGCCCCCGCGAGCAAACAGAGGTGCCACAACACAACATAGCATGGACTCGACTAATGTCTGAAGCAGTCCTGGAGGAAATTGATACCATCAGTCCTGCAGGGCTGCCCACAAATCCGTAAGAGTACGAGGAGATGGAGATCTCTTCTAAACAGCACATTGCAAGGCATGCCAGATACGCTTAATAATGTTCATGTCTCGAGGGTTTGGTGGCCATTGGAAAAGTTTAAACTCAGAAGAGTGTTTCGGGAGCCACTCTGTAGCAATTCTGGATATGTGGAGTGTCGCACTGATCTGCTGGAACTGCCAAAGGCCGTCGGAATGCGCAATGGCCGTGAATGGATGGAGGTGATCAGGCAGGATGCTTACTTACGCGTCACCTGTCACAGTCGTATCTGGACGTATCAGGGATCCCATATCACTCCAACTGCACGCGCCCCACACCATTACAGAGCTTCCACCAGCTTCAACAGTCCCCTGCTGAGATGTAGGGTCTATGAGTTCGTGAGGCTGTCTCAGCACCCATACACGTCCATCCGCTCGATACAATGTGAAACGACACTCGTCCGACCAAGCAACACGTTTCCAGTCATCAACAGTCCAATATCGGTGTTGTCGGGCCCAGGCTAGGCATAAAGCTTTGTGTCGTGCAGTCATCAAGGGTACAAGAGTGGGTCATCGGCGCCGAAACCCCATATGTGCTTCGCTCAATGGTTCGCACGCTGACACTTGTTGATGGACCAGCATCAATCTGCAGCAGTTTGCGGAAGGGTTGCAATTCTGTCACTTTGATTCTCTTCAGTCGTCGTTGTCCCCGTTCTTGTTGAATCTTTTTCCGGCCGTAGCGATGTTGAAGATTTGATGTTTTCATCGATTCCTGATATTCACGGTACACTCGTGATATGGTCGTACGGTAAAATCCCTCAGAGATGCTGTGTCCCATCGCTCGTGCGCCGACTATACCACCACGTTCAAACTCACTCAAATCTTGATAACCTGCTGTTGTAGCGGCAGTAACCGATCTAACAACTGCGCCAGACTCCTGTGTGAAACTTAAAGTAGCTAGTGCTTATGACCTTGTCTGGTGTGGACTATTTGGTAATGAAGTCTTGTGTTTGGTTTACTTATTAATGTCATGATTACAATCTGCACTCCATTTGAAACTTTTGTCTGATAGACCATGGTTATTTCTACTATTGAACATAGAGATTCATAGTAGATTTCTGCCTACACCAGAGGAGACAGGCAGAACACTGGACTAGACGTTCCGTTTTCAAATTAAGTAATGGTTCCCTTTCAGTAGCTGAGAAGGAATTGAAATGAGGTTATAGACCATCCCTCCCCACCCACTCTTTCCTCTTTTCCAATTTGGGTAGTGAGCGAGAGGTAAAACTAATCAAGGAAAAATTTAGAAAAGAGTGAAAGTTCAGGGAGAAGAAATAAATGTCCAGCTTTGCTGATGCCACTCTAATTCCGTTAGGGATGGCAAAAGGCTTGAAAGGACAAGTGAACAGAATTGATACCATATTGAAAAGAGGTAGTGTGATGAATATCTACAAGAGTAAAGGAAGGGGAATGTAATCGAATTAAATCAATGATGCTGATCAAAATACCTGATGAAGGCCAAAGAAGAGAGGATATCTAACGCATACTGGTAAAAAGTAGAAAATCATTTCTGAAGAGAGACATTAAAACTGAATAGAAGTTAAGCTGTTATAAAGATTTTTCTGAAAGCATTCGTGTGGAGTTCAGCCTTCTATGGGAGTGAAACATTAACGATAAACAGTTTTTGGCTGTCTCTCTGCTTTGTTTTATTATTGCTCGCGTAACAACTAATATATGAGATAAAATATGTTGTTACGAAAAGAGCCCCGAAATACCTTTTAGTGATGCTGTGCTGTGATTTTCTTTGGATCATTAATTTTCAACAAAACAAAATATATTATGTTCTTATTATTCTGGATCTGGCTTTCTATTAAAGGAACATTTTTTCGTTACTGTAACTCACCATAAAGTTCAACATATCTTCCTTACTTTACAGTTATCAATACTGATGACTTATTCCGACGTATATATTGGTGCAGATACAACAGTCATTTTCTGTCCCTGCTACACACAATATTCCGTTCTTTCCTAGATTGTTTATGCACACAGTTTATTTTTAATGCATATCAACTGTTCTTAGCATAATCGCTCTCATCTATATTGAGTTCATTGTGTTTACCATGTCATTACACACTTTTAGTATTGTTACTAGGCATATATGGCTTTTTTGTAATTATTTAAAGGTGTGTGATTTTTGGTACATAGTTTTCTTCTCCTTTTTCGGTGTAGCTTGCCAGGTTATCACCTATCTAGCAAACAGATTTTGCCATGTGCATGACAGCTGGACTTGGGCATATTGCTCAATAAATACTTCATTTAGTATTATTATTATTTTTTTAAATGATCTGTCCTACAGGACTACAGTGTAGTTTCCGCGTAGATTGACTTGATTCGCGTTCCGCGTAATTAATATTCAAGGACGTGTACCAAGTACACGGGCTTCAATTGAAGCATCGATACATACTAAGTGTAGGTTACACGGAATGGGTTTGTCTTTGATTGAATTCTGTTCTCAGATCACTATTGGCAGTAACATTACATCACATAATTGTTTTGTACTACAAAGTCATTTTTTGTCCAGTAGAGACACTTACTACAAATGAAAAATGATTCAAGAAATTATTCACTACTTTGTCAACAGAAAGATTGTTCAGTGCTTGATGAGAATATAGTATTTTAATGACACTAATTGTCTGTAAATAAAATCTTCAATTTGCATGCTATTGCTCAGTTTATTGATTCTATTTTCATGCTATGGTTACCTATTAAATGTCTTGCTTTCTCAAAATTTTAAATACACACAAATTCTTTATTAAAGCTAACATACTTATACTCTAAAACACAATTGAAATCTTCTTACTGCTATTATTTACATCTGACAGGTCATTGAATAAATAATTTTACTATCCCACTATAACATCTTCCGAATGTTTTTAGCCACTACTTACCCCCTCGACCAAGGGATGAGTAAGATGCGCGACAGTATGTTTTGTGAGGCATGACCTCTATGTGATAGTGGTACCCCTTGATTATTCCTGGTCGATCGGTAAATACCATGGCATATTTCGATAGCAGCTGCCTTAACTGTTGTTTTTGTATGTTGCTTAAACTTTCAGATTCCTGTACTTTGGTTTGAAATTCATCAACATTTGTTTCAAAATTTCTATCTTCCATACTAGGATAATAAAGATCTGTCACATGTGAATAATCATCTAGGTGTAGTACCCAGGGGTTCCTACATTTGATATTAATTCGGTTGCAATATGGCACAAGTACCTCCTTCGATTTCATCATAGACAATTCAATCCTCTTACCTTTATTAACTATGCTTAGTTTTCCCGAGGAGAGGTCGATCACTGTGTCCCTCTCACGGAGAAAATTTACTCCCAGAATGCAGGCCACCTTTAACCCTCTAACAATGAGGAAAGAGCTTACATATCTCCACCTGCACCTGGTGCTTAACTAATTGGCTCTGTGCACTTATAGCTCCAGACACCTTGCAATTATTAACCGGGAAAGTCGGTATGCTACGTCCCCTTCCCGGCGCTTTAAACAATTCTGCACTCATTACGCTCACTGAGGCACCTGTATCGATGATTATATTCACTGCAACATCATTGATTTTCGCTTGTATTATGGCTTGAACATTTTCGTTCCAATCTTTATTACATTCCTGGGGTTCGGTCAGTAGATCTTTATCCATACTGATACCGCCGTTGTATCGCAGCGTGTGTATTCCAGGCATATTATTGTCATTCGTGTTGCTCTCATTCCACCCCTCGGCCATCGACGGAGAGCATATCGTGGCCGATTCTAGTTTGTTGGATGGCTTCCTTGCGAGGTACTTGGACGACTATTGTCCGCGACCTCTACTATGTGTACGTTTTGATTTGTAGGCCACCACGACTGTGCAGTAGGCGCGTTTTGCAGTGCTGGTCTGTTGTTATCTTTGCCGTTCTGGGCTTGGTCGCTGATTCTGATTCCCATTGCGATTACTGTCGCTGTAATTGCTATGCCACTGACCTCGCGTATTTTTCCAGCGGTTGGTCCCGGGAGGTCTGGAATCGTACCGGTCGTCAAATCGACGCTTTTTATTATGGGACGGCTGCCCATACCCGTTCTGACTTTTACCATTATCGCCATTTTGCGAGTGCTCTTGTCGCTTGTTACCGCCCCCACCATTTCCATGGTTGTGGTTTGGTGCACTATTATTTCTGTCATGTTTACACCCTGATCCATTGTTCTGTGAGTGATCAGACGCTGCTTTTGCGTCTTCCTGGATTAAGTCTATTGAATCTAGACTACTACTACTACTACTACTACTACGTGATCATGCCAAGTGGACCGCACGCATCTACAAGTTTCCGCCTCCACTGTATTCTGTCCATTGCTGCTATCCGCCATCCGTCCACATCTATTGACACTTGGTTTAAATCTTCATGGAGTCCATCCCGCCAACGCTTCTTGGGTCTCCCTGGCGGTCTCTTTCCTGTAGGTGTGAAATCCAGGAGCTTCAGAGGCCATCTGTGATCCTCCATCCGGGCCACATGGCCGGCCCACTGCATTCGTTTGGCTTTGACAGTTCCTGCTATGTTGAGCTGCTGGTATAGATCCTCAAGCTCTTGGTTGTATCTGATCCTCCATTCCCCTGTATCTGCATCCAGAACCGGACCGAAGATCTTCCGAAGCACTTTTCTCTCAAAAACAGGGAGCTTGTGGAAGTCCTGTTTCCAGATACTCCATGTCTCACAGCCATATAGAACAACAGGCTGGATCAGGGTTTTGTACAGTCGAATCTTGGAGAGAGATTTGGACCGAACCAGTTGTACTAGGCTGTGGTAAGATTGGTTTCCTGCTTGTATTCTGGCATTGATCTCTGCTTCACATGGCGAGTTCTCAGTGAAAAGTGCCCCTAGGTATTTGAATTCTTGCACTCTCTTGTAGGAATGGTCCCCAACCTGCAGTGATTGTAGATGATCAGCAATCTGACAATGACCACGCGTCATAACGAGGTACTCTGTCTTGGCTTGGTTTATGTTTAGCCCAAATTTGCTGGCAGCCTCCTTTAGTGCTTTGGTCATTTGCTCCAACTCCTCTTCCGACCTAGAGAGTAAACAGATGTCGTCTGCATAGGCTAAGTATGTCAGTCTCTTTCCTTCGATTTCAATCCCTTCGTTCTCTTGGAAGGTCTCACATACGATCTTCTCCAGGGCAAAGTTGAACAGGATAGGGGACAACCCATCTCCTTGCCTGAGTCCTGCCACAATTTCAAACTCCTCAGTTACGCGATTTCCCATCTTCACCTTTGCATGTGTTTCGTTCAGACAGATCTTTATCAGACTGATGAGTTTCTCTGCTATGCTAAACTCCCTTAAACAGTTGAGCAGGCTCTTGTATGCAATCATAGGCCTTCTTAAAATCAACGAATAAAATATGCAGATCTTTACCATATTCACCCAGTTTCTCAGTAGCTGCGGGAGACTGAAGATGTGATCTACTGTTGACCGACCTGGCCGGAAACCTCCCTGGTACTCCCCAATCACCGATTCTGCCACTGGCTGAATTCTATGTATGAGGCAATTGGACAGGATCTTATAGCAGACGTTAAGCAAGGCGATTCCTCGATAGTTGTCACATTTCAGTTTGTCGCCCTTCTTATGTATTGGACAAATCAGAGCTGTTTTCCATTCTCCTGGTAGTTCTTCTTTGGTCCATATTGCCTGTATCAGTCGGTGTATTTTTTCCGCAAGTTTCTCTCCTCCTGCCAGGATCATTTCAGCCTGTATTCCACCTTCTCCTAGACTCTTATTCTGTTTAAGGTTGATTCTGGTTTTTATCTCATCCAAGGTAGGTGGGGGATAGTCTGCATCGGCTGTAATTGGGTACTGGAAATCAAACTGCAGTTCGGGTTCATCACAATTTAGCAGCTGTCGAAAGTACTCTTTCCATCTCTCTGCTATGTCCCTATCGTTCGTGAGGATCTTATCACGGGAATCTTTGACAAATTTCTGCTTCGCCTGGTGACCTTTGCAGAGGTACTTGAATCTAGAACAGACAGGAAATGTTCCATGTCGTTCTCTGGTACGTGTATTAGTTTCTCTTTAATATGAATGGGTAAATGTGATTTTAGGAGTCTTATTATGTCTCTTGGTGAGATTGACTCATCCCAGTAGCGCGTCTTGTATTATATACTTCTCGAAATACCGTCTCAGATTCCGAAGACGTGGTGAGTACGGTTCGGGATTGTATACTTCTTTTCTTAGCCGCTCTTGTATAGAAGGCGACCAGTATTTCGACAAAAACGCCCTTTCGAACTGTTCATACGTCATGCAGCTGTCCGCTACTTCCGTAGCCCACAACGCTGCATCACCCTGAATGTATGACATTACGTATTGAATTTTCTGTGCTTCGTTCCACACACTAGGCAAGATATTTTTAAAGCTTTTTATGAATACTACTGGGTGTACTGACTTCCGTTCAGTAGTAAACGTTTGAAACTGCCTATTTTTGATCAGACTTTCTTCAACCAATATTTTTGGACTATACTGGCTTGCTCCTGGGACATAGGTTGTGTGCTCCGAACCGAAGCTACAGCTCTTCGCATTATCACCTAAACATCCACCATTGTTGCGTCGCTCATGAGTTTGTGCGTAGCCAAAAACATTGGCTGTTGGCGACATAGTTTCATGTTCAAGATGTTTGCTGCTCTGTGCTAAACCCTTTTCCAAGTCGGATATCCGTTTGGTGATATTCACTTGCCACTGCGGACTATCCTCATTGAGTATTTGTTTGATGGTTTGCACGTCGTTCTGTACTCGACTATTTACTGCGGTACTGAACGATTCGGAATATCTATCTGTCATGGCTGCTTGTATCTTAGAATTAATATTTTTGTCGATCTCGCACTCCTTCGCTTCTAGCCATGAGTTGAATTCGGTTTCAATTTTATTCGCTTGTTCGTTCCACTTCTACTCTACAAGCTGTGTGGAATCTATTTCTAGCTTTTCTAATCGGTTGGCCAAGACACCTACCTCGTCTACTTGCAGGTTGTTGACCTGTACAGTCAACTCCTGCACGGCCTTAGGTATCGACTCATAATTCTGTTTCATACAGGCAATCTCTTTTTTCATAATTTCTAACAATTGCACAAGTCGCTGATCCCGCTCAGCTTGCTGCCGATCCCGCTCGGCCTGCTGGGCAAGAAACTTTTCGTCTAGCTGGCGATCTCGCTCAGCTTGCTGTGCGGGAAAGCTCTCAATTTTTTCGTCCTTTTCAGCTTGTTGTTGCGCAAATTTTGACTGGTATTCCAGCACGCGCTCTAATATTGCCTGAAGTGAATACCTACCAGGCAGATTACCACTCTATGGTTCCTGCTTTTCTGGGGGTGGTGCAATTTCTTTATCTACATCTCCTTGAGCACTGGTGGGCGGTGGCACCACTTCCTGTGCCCCCCCCCCCCCCACACACACACACATTTTCACATGGTAGCACTAACTAATGGCTGTTCCTCAGTATCCATATTGCTCGGACGTTGACTGCGCAATTTAACTATATTCATAAACTACCTACTCGAACACAGGATCTCACAGTTTTGCCACTTGCACACAAAATATGGTAATTTATCTACAATACACTGCACACTAAAATTTACTATCTACACTCAATTTTGCCCTGTCATAAATACGCCAAACTACGCACACCACTAGCGATATGAGATCACTTCACTGGAGTTCAGCTTCTACGAACAGGACAACTACACTGTAGTCTTACCCTTAGTTTATCTGATTTTGGGGTTCAGCTGCCCCCGGATTATGTAGTTTCTCAGTACTATCAGGATCTTTTCCTCTGACTCGCTTGCAGTGGTGCGTTTTTTCATGAAAGAATTTTTGTACGTTCATTAATACATGGCATTAATCATGAGACACATACATACATTTATCACTAAATACATACATGTATATAACAATAGACAATGAAAGAAAACACATAAAACAGTTATTATTTTCGTGGCCACTACAAATCCTGCCCCACGCTTTTGGGCGACAGTTTCGCTGGCTCTCTGCTTTGTTTTATTACTGCTCGCGTAGCAACAAATATATGAGATAAAATATGTTGCTACGAAAAGAGCCCCGAAATACCTTTTGGTGCTGCTGTGCTGTGACTTTCTTTGGATCATTAATTTTCAACAAAACAAAATATATTATGTTCTTATTATTCTGGATCTGGCTTTCTATTAAAGGAACATTTTTTCGTTACTGTAACTCGCCATAAAGTTCAACATATCTTCCTTACTTTAAAGTTATTGAAAAGGTTAACGAAAATTAATTCGTTATCAACACTGATGTTACAGTACGCAATGATTATTCAACATCAAAATTTTGCAGTGGATTTTTGTTAACAGTAAAGCACCAATAAGTACCACGACTAACACGAGAACATGAGACAATTATCGTAGAAAAAGATGTTTTTACTATAATGTTTGCCAGACCAGAACTACGCACAGCAGGATTTATTTTATGTTATGAAGGTAAATTATCTTTTTGCACTGTTCATAATATATTATCAGCAGCCCGCGTCCACCTGTAAAACAAATAATAAAATCTGCTGCTCTGCCCTGCAATTCCGAAAGCAGAAACAAATAATTTTAGTTTGCTATTACCTGCCCGCTTCTTTGCGGTATGATTGGTTTCATTTAATGGAGTTTGAATGCGCCGCGGTAGCGGCTCGTAGTTCGTAGCGTAGCTCTGCACCACGAATAATATTTAAATAGCTGAAAATGTCTTAAAAGGATGGGTTAAATACCAGGCAAGCTTATTACAAATCATAATGCAAGTTTTCACTAAGTAACTCTATTCAGACATTTAAACAGATTAAATTATTACACACCTTTACAATGAGTACGTAATGGCGTACGTCTCTCAATCTTGACAAAAGAATGCTACGCAAGCGTACAATATAACGTCACAGGCTCTTCCTGCTCACGTAACTCCAAGAAGACGACAGGGATATTAATGTTCGGTCATTACTATTTATACTTGTCACATATTCTCATCTCTGTTTCATATTTAATAAATATCGTCTGTGACAGTTTCAGTACTCGCCGACACAGATATTATCTTTAAAAAAAAATCAGTACGTAATTCTATACAAGAACAAATTACTTTATTACATAAACTTCATACAATCGTTGTCCACGCAATTACAATCATCCAGTTCAGTTATTCTTTTCTCCTTTTTTTTACCACATATAATATGTGTTTTGCTAAGAGACGTTACAAGTTCAAACAGGAAGAGAATGGAAGGTTTACGAAAGTCACGTTACAGAATTATGATGAAGATTACATGGGTAGACTACATAACTAATGATGACATGTCGGATCAAATCAGGGAGAGAAGAAATTAATAGCACAACCTCACTGTAAGAGTGTATCGACTGACAGGACGCACCTTAAGTCATTAAGGAACTCTCAGTTTAGTAATGAAGGATGAAATGTGGTAGTCACTGGAATTACGGAAAACGTGGAAGGGAGGTCCCACCAATATAACTTTCTTTTCACACAACCTGTTTATTTAACAATATATAGCCATAATTTTTTTACCAAATGGACAAATCCACAAAGTTCTTTTAACATTACACCTTAAGATGAATACGCTTTTTCAAAAGAAACCAAAACAGCGAACAATATTACAATGATTACAAGACGGCCCAACCTGCAGCTCTCCCGTTATCGGGCGAAACAGCGGTGTTTACTACCGCACAGGACACGGTGTCTCTTATTAAATGCCGTTCTACAACACATGCAAATTATATAACACCATTCATGACCATTCATGACCATTGATGACAAGAGTGATTCAATTACTCAAAACAGATGACATAAGTTTTAATTTGAAAGCTGTGTGTCGAAAGGTTCAGGGCTAAGATGCGCACCTGTGCTCAAAGGTTAAACAGATTAGAAAACAATATGACAGTGATCTACATCTACATTTATACTCCGCAAGGCACCCAACGGTGTGTGGCGGAGGGCACTTTACGTGCCACTGCCATTACCTCCCTTTTCTGTTCCAGTCGCGTATGGTACGCGGGAAGAACGACTGTCGGAAAGCCTCCGTGCGCGCTCGAATCTCTCTAATTTTACACTCGTGATCTCCTCGGGAGTTATAAGCAGGGGGAAGCAATATATTCGATACCTCATCCAGACAAGGCACCCTATCGAAACCTGGCGAGCAAGCAACATCGCGATGCAGAGCGCCTCTCTTGCTGAGTCTGCCACTTGAGTTTGCTAAACATCTCCGTAACGCTATCACGGTTACCAAATAACCCTGTGAAGAAACGCGCCGCTCTTCTTTGGATCTTCTCTATCTCCTCCGTCAACCCGATCTGGTACGGATCCCACACTGATGAGCAACACACAGCTTAGTACAACAGGTTGTTCAGATTATAACTAATGACTGAGAAATGTAATTACAATCAAATATTTGAATCAGTTAACATCGAAATCTAACCACAAGGGCCCTGTTATGTTTAACAGCAACCTGCGCCTTAGTGCAATTGTTCCGTCTGTATTTACGACCTGGAGCTGATTCATTAGAACATTAATGATCGGGTATAAACCCGAAAGGAAAGGCAGTAGAATTGTGTAACAAATTTTCAGATTACAGCTAGTGTGTTAGTACAATACTATGGCCTATACAGGGTGTTACAAAAAGGTACGGCCAAACTTTCAGGAAACATTCCTCACGCACAAAGAAAGAAAATATGTTATGTGGACATGTGTCCGGAAACGCTTACGTTCCATGTTAGAGCTCATTTTATTACTTCTCTTCAAATCACATTAATCATGGAATGGAAACACACAGCAACAGAACGTACCAGTGTGACTTCAAACACTTTATTACAGGAAATGTTCAAAATGTCCTCCGTTAGCGAGGATACGTGCATCCACCCTCCGTCGCACGGAATCCCTGATGCGCTGATGCAGCCCTGGAGAATGGCGTATTGTATCACAGCCGTCCACAATAAGAGCACGAAGAGTCTCTACATTTGGTACCGGGGTTGCGCAGACAAGAGCTTTCAAATGCCCCCAGAAATGAAAGAGGGTTGAGGTCAGGAGAGCGTGGAGGCCACGGAATTGGTCCGCCTCTACCAATCCATCGGTCACCGAATCTGTTGTTGAGAAGCGTACTTCCACTGAAATGTGCAGGAGCTCCATTGTGCGCGAATCACATGTTGTGTCGTACTTGTAAAGGCACATGTTCTAGCAGCACAAGTAGAGTATCCCGTATGAAATCGTGATAACGTCCTCCATTGAGCGTAGGTGGAAGAACATGGGGCCCAATCGAGACATCACCAACAATGCCTGCCCAAACGTTCACAGAAAATCTGTGTTGATGACGTGATCGCACAATTGCGTGCGGATTCGCGTCAGCTCACACATGTTGATTGTGAAAATTTACATTTTGATCACGTTGGAATGAAGCCTCATCCGTAAAGAGAACATTTGCACTGAGATGAGGAGTGACACATTGTTGGATCAACCATTCGCAGAAGTGTACCCGTGGAGGCTAATCAGCTGCTGATAGTGCCTGCACACGCTGTACGCGGTACGGAAACGACTGGTTCTCCCGTAGCACTCTCCATACAGTGACGTGGTCAACGTTACCTTGTACAGCAGCAACTTCTCTGACGCTGACATTAGGGTTATCGTCAACTGCACGAAGAATTGCCTCGTCCATTGCAGGTGTCCTCGTCGTTCTAGGTCCTCCCCAGTCGCGAGTCATAGGCTGGAATGTTCCGTGCTCCCTAAGACGCCGATCAATTGCTTCGAGCGTCTTCCTGTCGGGACACCTTCGTTCTGGAAATCTGTCTCGATACAAACGTACCGCGCCACGGCTATTGCCCCGTGCTAATCCATACATCAAATGGGCATCTGCCAACTCCGCATTTGTAAACATTGCACTGACTGCAAAACCACATTCATGATTAACACTAACCTGTTGAGGCTACGTACTGATGTGCTTGATGCTAGTACTGTAGAGCAATGAGTCGCATGTCAACACAAGCACCGAAGTCAACATTACCTTTCTTCAATTGGGCCAACTGGCGGTGAATCGAGGAAGTACAGTACATACTGACGAAACTAAAATGAGCTCTAACATGGAAATTAAGCGTTTCTGGACACATGTCCACATAACATCTTTTCTTTATTTGTGTGTGAGGAATGTTTCCTGAAAGTTTGCCGGTACCTTTTTGTAACACCCTGTATAACACCATTCATGACCATTCATGACCATTGATGACAAGAGTGATTCAACTACTCAAAACAGATGACATAAGTTTTAATTTGAAGGCTGTGTGTCGAAAGGTTCAGGGCTAAGTTGCGCACCTGTGCTCAAAGGTTAAACAGATTAGAAAGCAATATGACAGTGATAAGGCTTACTTCAAGAAACCAACCTCTTAATTTCAATCAGCAACCCAGGTACGACTGGATCCCAACCCGTCGCATGGGACAATCTTATTTTCAACAAAGCTCTAGTGACAGTTGGCTGTTAATATTTCCAAAGTTAAACTGATTGTTAGTTATTAAGACCACTCTGAAGGAACGTCTTAAAACATTACTTGTGAACCCTTATTACAAAAAAACTCACTTGGCCGAACCACAAGATCCAGCTAAAATACTCCAATAATGACGCAGTCTTTCAAACACAGCGACACACAGCTTACTACAACAGGTTGTTCAGATCGTAACTGATGACTGGGAAATGTAGTTACAATCAAAGAATTGAACCAGTTAAAATCTAAATGTAACCACTGAAAGGTATGTGCTGAGATTCGATCAGGATAGAGCCAGAGAAAAATGTCGATAGTTCCCAACCGCAAGGTTGGACGAGTAGTACATCTTCGAGTAGTAAGATCTTTGACAGCTAACAGAGCTAGGTGCACGCGGTAAAAGTTCGAGTAGTGGTGAGGAGATGCGCAGAGACAGCAGACGTGTTTCGAGTCGGAGCTAGATGCCTGCAGGAGGCAGCCGGGTCGTGACAGCATCAAAGTAACAATTGGCGCTAAGCACATAATAAGCTATATATTGAGCGAAACTCGGCACATACCTGGGGAAACTAGAAAGAATAATTAATAAAATAGGTTTTCTTTGGTTAAATAATGTCCAAAAGCTAAATAGAAATCCCATTGTTGATGCAATAAGCGTTTTGTGAAACTTTCTCGTAAATCCATGCTATAGAAGTTTTTTTTAGTTTTTCACATGTGCCTTAAAAGTTTGAACAATAAATACTTTTCAGATAAAACTAGAGTTTCATCTCAGACCTTATGTCGTTCTCCGCATCCTGTGCTTGCATTGAACCAAAAGGTACATTAAAGTAAAGTTCCCATGAGTAAAGCTAATAATTTAATTTATCAGAGTAAAATAATCTGTATGCCATTGTACAGTTGGCAAATTATTCAGATCAGGACATAATTTTTATTAAGTAACAAACAGGACCAAAATGAGTAAAGTTGTCTAGAATGACAATTTTATGCCATTGCACTAGGGCTGAGTTGAATATATGTTTTATTATCGGCTAAACGGGAAGGAGTGCACGAGCTAAGTCCACAGACGCAGTCAGATGCAGGTTGGTGGCTTTCATTTATTTTTACCACTAAACTTTCACGCAGTCAGATGTGTATTTTGAGTATTAATTTTCCAACAATATTTTCATGCAGTCAGATAAAGTTCAGTTCAGTTAAATACGCAGTCAGATGCAAGTTTTATTAAAGACTAAAGCAGTCACATGCAGTTCAGTCTAGTTTAAGTAGAGAATTTTTATTAACAACACTTTCACCACAATGCCCCAGTTTTGTTTAACAGCAACTTGTGCCTTAGTACAATTGTTCCAGCTGTATTTACGACCAGGAGCTGATTCATTAGAACATTAATGATCGTGTATAAACCCGAAAGGAAAGGCGGTAGAATTGTGTGACAAATTTTCAGATTACAGCTAGTGTGTTAGAACAATACTATGGCCTATATTTACGACCAAAGAGCTGACCGAGTAAAGCTATGAGGGTCGGGAACAAAGCAGAAAATAGCAAGGAGGGCTGGTAGACAATTACACAAATCACCACGAGGATTACAGAATGTTAATTCCCTTTATCAGAAAGCAGCTCCATGGATCCACGGTGCGTCACGGTGGCTACCGAGTGGTGCCGATGAAAGCCAGGTAGAAGAGGCCAGCCAGGCCACAAGCAGTCGTCCGACACGAATGTCCGACGGGGTGTCGGCTTGCTGCTTGTAGTTGACGCTGACCCCGGTGAAGTACTCCGCTCTGTGCAGGCCCTCCTTGCGCAGCTCGTAGCTTCGGCTGCTCGGACCTCTTGTCGCGATGCTACTGCCAATCCCCAAACTTCTGTACCTCTCTCTCGGGCGAGCAGACCCCATATATACAGGGTGGTCCACTGATCGTGACCGGGCCAAATATCTCACGAATTAAGCGTCAAACGAAAAAACTACAAAGTACGAAACTTGCCTAGCTTGAAGGGGGAAAACAGATGGCGCTATGGTTGGCGTGCTAGATGGCGCTGCCATAGGTCAAACGGGTATCAACTGCGTTTTTTAAAAATAGGAACCCCCATTTTTTTCTACACATTCGTGTAGTACGTAAAGAAATATGGATGTTTTAGTTGGACCACTTTTTTCGCTTTGTGATGGATGGCACTGTAATAGTCACCAACATATGGCTCACAATTTTAGACGAACAGTTGGTAACAGCTAGGTTTTTTAAATTAAAAATACAGATCGTAGGTACGTTTGAACATTTTATTTCGGTTGTTCCAATGTCATTAATGTACCTTTGTGAACTTATCATTTCTGAGAACGCATGCTTTTACAGCATGATTACCTGTAAATAACACATTAATGCGATAAATGCTCAAAATGATGTCCGTCAACCTCAATGCATTTGGCAATACGTGTAACAACATTCCTCTCAACAGCGAGTAGTTCGCCTTCCGTAATGTTCGCACATACATTGACAATGCGCTGACGAATGTTCTCAGGCGTTGTCGGTGGATCACCAAAGCAAATATCCTTCAACTTTCCCCACAGAAAGAAATCCGGGGACGTCAGATCCGGTGAACGTGCGGGCCACGGTATGGTGCTTCGACGACCAATCCACCTGTCATTAAATATGCTATTCAATACCGCTTCGCCGGCCGCGGTGGTCTCGCGGTTCTAGGCGCGCAGTCCGGAACCGTGCGACTGCTACGGTCGCAGGTTCGAATCCTGCCTCGGGCATGGATGTGTGTGATGTCCTTAGGTTAGTTAGGTTTAAGTAGTTCTAAGTTCTAGGGGACTGATGACCACAGCTGTGAAGTCCCATAGTGCTCAGAGCCATTTGAACTAATACCGCTTCAACCTCACGCGAACTATGTGCCGGACATCCCCCATGTTGGAAGTACATCGCCATTCTGTCATGCAGTGAAACATCTTGTAGTAACGTCGGTAGAACATTACGTAGGAAATCAGCATACATTGCACCATTTAGGTTGCCATCGATAAAATGGGGGTCAATTATCTTTCCTCCCATCATGCCGCACCATACATTAACCCGCCAAGGGCGCTGATGTTGCTCTTGCCGCAGCCATCGTGGATTTTCCGTTGCCCAGTAGTGCATATTATGCCGGTTTACGTTACCGCTGATGGTGAATGACGCTTCGTCGCTAAATAGAACGCGTACAAAAAATCTTTCATCGTCCCGTAATTTATCTTGTGCCCAGTGGCAGAACTGTATACGACGTTAAAAGTCGTCGCCATGCCATTCCTGGTGCATAGAAATATGGTACGAGTGCAGTCGATGTTGATGTAGCATTCTCAACACCGACGTTTTTGAGATTCCCGATTCTCGCGCAGTTTGTCTGCTAGTGATGAGCTGGTTAGCCGCGACAGCAGCCAAAACACCTACTTGGGCATCATCAATTGTTGCAGGTCGTGGTTGACGCTTCACATGTGACTGAACACTTCCTGTTTCCTTAAATAACGTAACTATCCGGCGAAGGGTCCGGACACTTGGATGATGTCGTCCAGGATACCGAGCAGCATACATAGCACACGCCCGTTGGGCATTTTGATCACAGTAGCCATATATCAACACGATATCAACTTTTTCCTCAGTTGGTAAACGGTCCATTTTAACACGGGTAATGTATCACGGAGCAAATACCGTCCGCACTGGCGGAATGTTACGTGATACCACGTACTTATACGTTTGTGACTATTACAGCGGCATCTATCACAAAGCGAATAAAGTGGCCCAACTAAAACATTCATATTTCTTTACGTACTACACGAATATGTAATAAAAAATGGGTGTTCCTATTTAAAAAAAACGCAGTTGATATCCGTTTGACCTATGGTAGCGCCATCTAGCGGGCCAACGATAGCACCATCTTGTTTCCCCCTTCAAGCTAGACGAGTTTTGTTCTTTGTAGTTTTTTCGGTTGATGCTTATTTCGTGAGATATTTGGCCTGGTCACGATCAAAGGACCACCCTGTGTATCAGCAAGGAAAGACCTTCTCAGGGTATAACCCACTGATACCAACTCTTCCTCACAGATATTGGCAATGGCGCCGCAAGAGAGATAGCCGATACTACACCTGAGCCACTACTGTCAGACAGAGCAGTCTACTGACTCAATGACGCCATGGCTCAGAGGAGAGTCTGGTGAGAGAGGAAAATTCTAGTGGGAGTGAATGGTTCGGCTACAATAAGCAGGTGCAGATGGATATTGGTACCAGAAGTCATGTGAAGACTGTATTTCTGGATGAAGCACCTTTTACAAACCATGGGCAAATGAATCTTGGCAACGTGCCCTACTAGCCAGCAGAAAATCCTCACCAGCTAAGTGGATAAATAACCACCTTGATCTGTCAACGTTTGTGTAAAGAGACCATTAACAGAAGTGTTCAATGACATCAAAAGTAAAATATTGTCAACCAATCTGAGTTGTCGTCCTATGTAAAATCAGTAAGCGGTTCGAATTCGTCTATTCACTCACTCAATAACCTCACTGGCATCGAAATAGACGATAAAGAGATAAGGCCAAAATACTGAATTCGGTCTTCCGAAATTGTTCCACCGAAGAAGACCATAACGCAGTCCCCCCTTTCAGTCACTGTACAGAGGTGCAAATGGCAGGTATTGAGATAGGCGATAGTGGAATATAAAAGCAACTGCAGTGGCGTCGAAAGGCATCAGGACCAGATGAGGTACATACAAGATTCTTCAAAGATGATGTGAAAGAACTTGCTCCTCGTCTAGCGACGAAGGATATCTGAGGCAAGGAAGGATATCTAACGACTGGAGGAAAGTGAAGGCTATTCCCATTTTCAAGAAGGGCCGTAGGATAGATGCACACAGTTATACACCTACATCGTTGTTATCAATCTTTTGTAGAATTATGGGACATATTTTAGCTCAAGAACTACGATGTTTTGGACAACGAAAATCTCCTCTGTAAAAATCAACATAGATTCCGCAAACAGAGAATTGTAAAACTCAGCTCGCTGTCTTTTTCCATGAGAATCATAGACACGGCCCTCAGGTTCATACCGTGTTCCATGACTTTAGGAAGTCATTTGACACTGTCCCACACTGTCGTTTATTGAAACAAATACGAGTTTATCGAGTATTTTACCAGATTTGAGACTAGATTCAATACTTCCTTGCAGTTAGAACTCAGCACGTTGCTCTTAACGAAATAAGATCGACAGATGTAAAGGTAACTTCCGGAATACCCCAGTGAAGTGTGATAGGACCGTTACTGTTTGCAGTGTGTATAAATGATCTTATAGAAAGGGTCGCAAGCTCTTTAAGACTGTTTTCAGATCGTGCGGCCGTTGTCTATGGGAACGTAGCAACGGCAGAACACGGAAGCGATTTGCAAAATAACCTGCAGAGGATTGATGAATGGTGCAGCCTCTGCCAGTTGACCGTGGACGTAAATGAATATAACATATTGCGTGTACATAGGAAGAGAAGTCCAGTACTGTATAAGTACACTATTGGTGACAAATTTCTGGAAACTGTATCTACCGTAAAATACCTAGGAATAACTATTCACACCGACCTTCAGTGGAATGACCAGACAAAACAAATAGCGGGAAAAGCAGTTGCCAGACTGAGATTCATAGCAAGACTCTTAAGTAAATGGAGCTCATCCTCGAAGTGGCTCATATGGCGCTTTCTCGACCGAATCTTCAGTATTAGTTCGTTAATATGGAATCTTTACCTGGTAGGACTGATAGAAGAGACAGGGAAGAACCAACGAAGGGCGGCGCGTTTCGTCACGGGATCGTTTAACGGGTGCGACAGCATTACAGAGACGCTCTCCAAAGTCCACTGGCATACGTTTCAAGTGAGGCGTCATGCATCACAGACAGGTTCATTATTGAAATTTCGAGAGAGTACTTTCCGGGAGAATAGGGCAACATGTTACTTCCTCCTACATACACCTCACGTAATGACCACTACGAGAAATTTCGAGAAATTAGAGTCAATACAAAGGCTCACAGACATTTATTTTTACCATGCGCCATTCGCGAGTTGAACAAGGTACAGGGAATGAGTCAGCGGTACCAGAAGTACCCTCCGCCACACACCATTAAGTGGCTTCCGGAGTATGATCTAGATGCAGATGCTGTAGGTTTTTCGAGAATCGCATCAGTGGCTCCTGCTTCATCGATGGGATTCTACATAGCCATAATTATTTGCAGTTCGTAAGAGATATTTTGCCACAATTTTTGGACGACATCCTACTGGACACGGAGTAATTCACATTAAATCCCCATGACGGGTGTTGTTTTCATCCGAACAGGTAATTGCAAACCTCTTTATCGAAACGATGGGAGGTTGCTGGCTAGATGGTTTAAATATCAAATGATTAAATATCAAATGGCCTGTACATTCCTCAGGTTTAACCACTCTGGTCTTTCACCTATGCAGTAAATTAAAACAAGAGGCTCACAAGGAAGCACCACCAAATCCTAAGGACATGAAGTGTCATACAACACAGGCCAGAACTGTGATAAATCAAGATGATACTGAAGGTGCAGTTTTGTCTGTCCAGGATCGCTTTGTAGCATTCATCAGTGAGCAAAGTCAACACTTTGTGCACTTGATAACACAGTCTTCATAATAAACACACAGACCGTACTTGAGTGATAAGTTTTCTTACATTTGCTACAGTACGGAGGATGTTTGCGGGACGTATTCTCCTGATGGCGAGACTCTGCTTTGCGGCGCTGTTATCGTGTCACTACTTGATTATAAATCCCGCATGTTATGTCACTGAAACCATCTTTGAATGTTGTTTTCGACGCTACAGGAAAAAATATAGAGTTCCATTAAAAACATTGTAGGAGTCGTAATTCAGCCGGTATAAGCACTGAAAATTACACACATCAAAAAAAGTTTTGCATCACTTCCGCTCATAGAGTTCCGGAATATGTACAGAAAATTGGAATAGAGATCAACATAAACATCATTTCCGCCCTTTTCATTGCTCATGAACACCACACATTGCATCTTGTGACACCATAAAGCGAGACCTACAGAGGTGGTGGTCCAGATTGCTGTACAGACCGGTACCTCTAATACCCAGTAGCACGTCCTTTTGCGTTGATGCATCGCTGTATTCATCGTGGCATACTGTACACAAGTTCATTAAAGCGCTGTTGGTCCAGATTGTCCCACTCCTCAACGGCGATTCGTCGTAGATCCCTCAGAGTGGTTGGTGGGTCACGTCGTCCATAAACAGCCCTTCTCAGTCTGTCCCAGGCATGTTCGATAGGTTTTATGTCTGGAGAACATGCTGGCCGCTCTAGGCGAGCGATGTCGTTATCCTGAAGGAACTCATTCACAAGATGTGCACGATGGGGGCGCGAATTGTCGTCCATGAAGACGAATGCCTCGCCAATATGCTGCCGATATGGTTGCACTATGTCGTAGGATGGCATTCACGTATCAAGAAACCGTTATGGCGCCTTCCATGACCACCAGCGGCGTATGTCGAGGCCACGTATTGCCACCCCAATACAGCAGGGAACCTCCACCTACCTGCTCTCACTGGACAGTGTGTCTAAGCCATTCAGCCTGACCAGGTTGCCTCCAAACAAATCTCCGACGATTGTCTGGTTGAAGGCATATGCGACACTTATCGGTGAAGAGAACGTGATGCCAATCCTAGCAGTCCATTCGGCATGTTGTTGGGCTCATTAGTACTGCACTACAGGGTGTCGTGGTTGCAAAGATGGACCTCGCCATGGACGTCGGGAGTGGAGTTTTGCATCACCCAGCCTATTGCGTACAGTTTGAGTCGTAACACGACGTCCTGTGGCTGCATGAAAAGTATTATTCAACATGGTGGTGTTGGTGGTCGGCCTGAACGAGGCATGTCATCAACAGTTCCTGTCTCTCTGTATCTCCTACATGTCTGAACAACATCGCTTGGGTTCACTCTGAGATGCCTGGACACTTCCCTTTTTGGGAGCCCTTCCTGGCACAAAGTAACAATGCGGACACGATCGAACTGCGGTATTGACCGTCTAGGCACAGTTGAACTACAGACAACACGAGCCGTGTACCTCCTTCCTGGTGGAATGACTGGAAGTGATCGGCTGTCGGACCCCTCCGTCTAATAGCCCCTGCTCATGCCTCGTTGTTTACTTCTTTGGGCGGATTTAGTGACATCTCTGAACAGTCAAAGGGACTGTGTGTGTGATACAATATCCACAGTCAACGTCTATCTTCAGGAGTTCTGGGAACCGGGGTGCTGCAAAGCTTTTTTTTAAGTGTGTACTTGTGTACGACAGACAATAAGCCACATCATCTGCTACAATTCAGGAAAAATTACTTCTTGGTAATTCACTCATTCTCTATATATTTGGGACGGTCTGTCTTAGAAGCTCCACGCTGTATACTGGCGAAGCAAAAACCCGTTTACTGTGAGAATTAAGAGTAAAGCATAATATACGTCACCGAGTCCAAATACACTGACAGAAAAAAAATCACAACGCCGGGATTGGAGCTGAGCAACATAAAAGAAAGTTGGTAGGTGTGTTTCTACTTCTGAAAAATGATGTCTGTTTAGATTTCGTGCCAGTCGCTTAAGAGTGGCGCTATTAGCGCCACTATGAGGATGTAAATCAAGTTGGCCTTAGATACATGGTGGAACTGTCGTGAGCATTAGTTCCCTTTGAGACTGGACATAGTGAGATGTTAGTCAATGGCCTTAACGCGATAAAGATGCCATTATCAATGGGGTCACGAAACATGGCTATAAGAAGCTGGACTTCCCTGCTGCGATAACACAGAAAGGAGTGGCAGGAAAAAAGTTACTATCCATGATAGCTGGTAACAGTGGTCACGATAATATACAATGAAATGAACACCCTTAGCTGCTTACAGGCGTTGACATACGTCAACGGGGACAGATGAAAATGTGTGCTCCGACCGGGACTCGAACCCGGGATCTCCTGCTTACATGGCAGACGCTCTATCCATTTGAGCCACCGAGGACAGACGTTGAGAATGTGGGTTTCGCGGGAGGCGTGACAGAGATAAATCCCTGCAGTCGCGCTATCCTCTGTGCCCTCGGTGGCTCAGATGGATAGAGCGTCTGTCATGTAAGCAGGACATCCCGGGTTCGAGTCCCGGTCGGGGCACCCATTTTCATCTGTCCCCGTTGACATATGTCAACGCCTGTAAGCAGCGAAGGGTGTTCATTTGATTGTAATTTCATTCTAACGAGCTGCATGGTCACCGATGGTATCTGTTCTTTCGGACATGTCCGAGGGGAAGACCATGGTGTTCGGCAAATAACTGTGGCGCATCGTACTGCATCTGCATAAGCAGCTTGAGTAGCAGTTTGAACCACAACGACAGAACAGATTGCTACTAATCGCTTACTTCAAGGGCAGCTCCGAGCCAGAAGTCCTGTAGCGTGCATTCCACTGACCGCAAACCACTGTCATTTGTGACTTCAGTGGTGAAGTGAGAGTTCATTGGAGGGCAGGGTGAAGTTCTGTTGTGTTTTCTGATGAAAGATGGTTCTGCCTCTGTGTTAGTGATGGCCACGTGTTAGTTAGAAGGTGGCCAGTTGAGGGCCTGCAACCAACCTACACCTGGAGTTATGGTCTGGGACCATGACAGCAGGAGCATTATCGTAGTTACCCCATGCACCATTACTGCAAATATTTACGTCAGTCTGCTGGTCCGATCTGTTTTGCTACGATTCATGAACAGCATTTCTGGAGGTGTTTTCCAACAGGGTAACAGGCGAAATACCCTCACACTTCAAGAAGAGTATAATAATTCCAATCCCAAAGAAAGCAGGTGTTGACAGATGTGAAAATTACCGAACTATCAGTTTAATAAGTCACGGCTGCAAAATACTAACACGAATTCTTTACAGACGAATGGAAAAACTAGTAGAAGCGGACCTCGGGGAAGATCAGTTTGGATTCTGTAGAAATGTTGGAACACGTGAGGCAATACTGACCCTACGACTTATCTTAGAAGCTAGATTAAGGAAAGGCAAACCTACGTTTCTAGCATTTGTAGACTTAGAGAAGGCTTTTGACAATGTTGACTTGAATACTCTCTTTCAAATTCTGGAGGTGGCAGGGGTAAAATACAGGGAGCGAAAAGCTATTTACAATTTGTACAGAAAGCAGATGGCAGTTATAAGAGTCGAGGGACATAAAAGGGAAGCAGTGGTTAGGAAGGGAGTGAGACAGGGTTGTAGCCTCTCCCCGATGTTATTCAATCTCTATATTGAGCAAGCAGTGAAGGAAACAAAAGAAAAATTCGGAGTAGGTATTAAAATCCATGGAGAAGAAATAAAAACTTTGAGGTTCGCCGATGACATTGTAATTCTGACAGAGACGGCAAAGGACTTGGAAGAGCAGTTGAACGGAATGGATAGTATGTTGAAAGGAGGATATAAGATGAAAAATCAATAAAAGCAAAACGAGGATAATGGAATGTAGTCGAATTAAGTCAGGTGATGCTGAGGGAATTAGATTAGGAAATGAGACACTTAAAGTAGTAAAGGAGTTTTGCTATTTGGGGAGCAAAATAACTGATGATGGTCGAAGTAGACTGGCAATGGCAAGGAAAGCATTTCTGAAGAAGAGAAATTTGTTAACATCGACTATAGATTTAAGTGTCAGAAAGTCGTTTCTGAAAGTATTTGTATGGAGTGTAGCCATGTATGGAAGTGAAACATGGACGATAAATATTTTGGACAAGAAGAGAATAGAAGCTTTCGAAATGTGGTGCTACAGAAGAATGCTAAAGATTAGATGGATAGATCACATAATTAATGAGGAAGTATTGAATAGGATTGGGGAGAAGAGAAGTTTGTGGCACAACTTGAATAGAAAAAGGGATCGGTTGGTAGGACATGTTCTGAGGCATCACGGGATCACCAGTTTAGTATTGGACGGCAGCATGGAGGGTAAAAATCGTAGAGGGCGACCAAGAGATGAATACGCTAAGCAGATTCGAAAGGATGTAGGTTGCAGTAGGTACTGGGAGATGAAGAAGCTTGCACAGGATAGAATAGCATGGAGAGCTGCATCAAATCAGTCTCAGGACTGAAGACCACAACAACAACAACGCTCGCCCACATACCACTATTGTAACCCAGCATGATCTACAGAGTGTCAACATGTTGCCTAGGCCTGCTCGATCACCAGATCTGGCTCCAGTCAAGCACATTTGGGCATCATTGGACGACAAATCCATCGTCATCCACAAACAGCCTGTACCCTCCCTCCTGTATTAACCGACCATGTGCAGCATACATAGAACTCCAACCCGCAAATCGGCATACACGTTTGCATGCCTGCATTTAATATTCTGGCGGTTACACAGGTTACTGATACACCAGAATTTCACATTTGCAAGCGCTTATCTCATGTTTACATTAGCCTGTGATCCTGAAGTGTTAATAACATCAATATGTTACCTACACAAATATATTCCTGATATTTCATTAGCCTACATTAATTATTTTTTGGCGCTCCGATTTTTTTCCGTCTGTGTATTTTTATAAATTATGGGATTGGTGAAGAAGTTTTTACGAGTATCTGAGGGCTCCTGGCTGATGTCTACCAACAATCTATTACATACTCCTCCACCAGAATACCAAATTCCATTCTTAACTGTAGAAGGGGTGCATAACCTACATATAAATTATTTTTGCTTGTAGTACTGCGGTTGTGAATTTCGCAGTTCAGCCTACATTCATCTTGTTATTACCTAAAAACACCAACAGTGAGGTTTATGAGCCCATAAGTGTAAGAATCCCTTGGTCCCTGAAAAACTTCTGAAAGATGTTCAGTTACCGACTTTACATTGAACTCTTGTTGCATTCTTATGTAAAATTAGTAATTTTTGACCTCAATGCGTTGCCTCAGTATGCAAAAGTTCTAGCAATTCTGTCTGCATATCAATTCAGCGATGAGATTTCTTACAGCAAACCTGTCATACCGGAGCATTTTGGTTAAGTAATCGACCTCTTTTTGCCTCTACAGTTTATTATCCATTTGGATGCCTAGGAACATCGCTCATGTAGCCTCATCTAGCGTGTTCTCTTTGATCCCTACTTCTGGTGCAATATGTGTAAGTGATTTTCACTTTAATGGAATTGTACAATAGGAGTCTGTGAAAGATTAAGGCTTAACCTGAGTCCCTTATTCTCTAAGCACTGGACAGGACTGATGAGTCTGCATCCTTTACCAGTGCACATGTATCAACAGCGAACATCACAGATTTTGGAGAGTCATAAGACAAGGACAGGAGTGGTCCAAGCACCAAACCTAGTGGAATGTAATATTTAATGTTTTCTCACTCAGAATTTAGTCTCATTCCTATGGAACAGAGGAAAGCCACACTAGTTTAGTTTGCCTAGGATAATTTTACGATCCAAACAATCAAAGGCCTTAGTAAGAACACAGAAAATAGTCACAGAAAATGTCAATAGGAGAATTTGTCTTCCTTAATTCTGCCAGAACTGAGCTTAGAGCGTCGTATATTGCTTTGTCTGGTGAGAAGCCTGTACCAAAGACCAACCAACAGCTGTAATGAAAAGGTTATTAGCATGAATATTGTTCAGTGTTCTGCTATAGGTTACATCTAAAAAAAACATGGCAATGAAGAATGTGGATCTACACCCACTTTTAGAAATGAGTGTTGCTACTGCATATTTCCGCCTTTTGAGAAATGTAACTTTTCTAACTGACTGACTACAAAGATAACACAAAGGGAGGACGGGTTGCTACCAAGTCAGCACAACATGCATTTGCTCCGGTTGATATATTGCCATAACCGTAAGCCACTGCTTTTCGGTGACTTTTTTGTGATTTTTGTGATCTATTCTGCAGTTGATATGGTAAAATTCATGTCTGCTTAAGGAGTGTGCAATATGTGTCTGACTAGGCCAAGTGAATGTGTAGTCAATGATTCATTTTGTAGCTTGTGGTTTCAGCCGCTGTTAGGCACAAGTACCTAAATTTATTGGCCAAAAATTTGAATCTAACTTCATTTGTCTCACTGCTGCGGTCATCATGGTGTTGTCTCTATCTTTTGCCTTACAGAGTTCTTTCATTTCATTTCTAAGAATGTCCTAAACTGTCGTTGCTTTGGTCTCGTGACTTTGAATTTTTTGGTATATTGCATTTCTCTGCCTTTTCCATGATACAGTAAAGGATTTTGTAATTCTATTTGTGGTGCACCTTTGTCTTGATAAATGTTTGTTCTCTATATTATACAAAGCTCTAGAGCTCTATGTTCCTGCCACAAGAAAATTTGATTTCAAATGTTAGCCAACATTTTCTCTCCACTTCTAATTTGAGAAGCATGTGTGTCACCTACACCAGCATATGTATGATGCCAAGATTCTACAGGTACTTGAGTATTTCGATGTCTTGAACATGAGAGCTTAGAGATGAGATCAGTAAGAGCCTATTAACCCATGGCATCATATTGGTGCACATGTAAAGTGTGTGTAGTCACCATATTTTCCGCATATACCGTTGCAATAACAGTCAATGACGAGATGGTTAAGGGGAGGTTTGGATAATAGAAATAAGCGCTGCAAACCTGGAGGTTTGGATAATACAGATGTGCACTGCAAACTTGGCAATTTCCTGAAATAGGTTATTCACCAATCAGAGGTTATAAACTGTTAGCACAGATGAAATAGAATGCCTTAAATGTATTTTATACAAACAGAGAAATGGAACTCTTCTGGAAATCCATTTAAGTTTCCCTGGAATTCGGACCTTTTTTTTGTATCATAATTTTTTCCTTCCCTATTAGTTCATAAATCTGGGAACTTTATGGCGGCTTCTGTTATGGCAGAGCAACTGGATTGTATTTTGGGTTCACTGCTTGAATCACAAAATCTATAAAAAGAGAAATATTTGTCTTCCTCTATTTGACAATCCTGGACTCATTTACTGTATGTTTTTGTGTTTATGTTTTCAACTGGCAATTTTTGTTTTGTAGTGGTTGACATTTAACAGCTGGTGACACGTAATGCTTTTCTGTCTGGCTGCTAGGCCAGTGACAGATTCTGGAGTTGCGCTGGATGATGATAAACTATGTGATCAAAAGTATCCGGACACCTGACTGAAAATAACTTAAAATTTCGTGGCGCCCTCCATCGACAATGCTGGAATTCAACATGGTAGCCTTGATAACAGCTCTCGCATTCATATGTTCAATCAGGTGCTGGAAGGTTTCTTGGGGAATGACAGCCCATTCTTCACGGAATGGTGCACTGAGGAGAGGTATCGATGTCGGTCGGTGAGGCCTGGCACGAAGTCGGCGTTCCAAAACATCCCAAAGGTGTTTCATAGGTTTCAGGTCAGGACTCTGTGCAGGCCAATCCGTTACATGGATGTTATTGTCACGTAACCTCTCTGCCTCAGGAGGTGCATTATGAACAGGTGCTCGATTGTGTTGAAAGATGCAATCGCAACCCACAAATTGCTTTTCAACAATGGGAAGCAAGAAGATGCTTAAAACATCAATGTAAGCCTGTGTTGTGATAGTTCCATGCAAAACAACAAGGGGTGCAAGCCCCCTCCATGAAAAACACGACCACACTGTAACACCACCGCCTCCGAATTTTACTGTTGGCACTACACACGCTGGCAGATGTTCACTAGGCATTCGGCATCCCCACACCCTGCCATCGGATCAGCACACTGTGTACCGTGGTTCGTCACTCGACTCAACGTTTTTCCACTGTTCAATCGTCCTCCTTACACCAAGCGAGGCGTCGTTTGGCATTTACTGGGGTGATGTGTGACTTATGAGCAGCCTCTCGACCACGAAATACAAGTTTTCTGACCTCCTGCGTAATTGTTATAGTACCTGCAGTGGATCCTGATGCAGTTTGGAATTCCTGTGTGATGGTCTGGGAAGATGTCTACGTATTACGCATTACGACCCTCTTCAACTGTTGGCGGTCTCTGTCAGCCAATAGACGAGTTCGGCCTGTACGCTTTTGTGCTGTACGCGTCCCTTCACGTTTCCGCTTCACTAACACATCGGAGATAGTGGACCTAGGGATGTTTAGAAGTCTGGAAATCTCGCGTACAGACGTATGACACAAGTGACACCCAATCATCTGACTACGTTCAAAGTCCTTGAGTTCAATGGAGCAGCCCATTCTGCTCTCTCACAGTACAATGCAGCTAATATGAAAGACGTTTGTTTTTGGAAGTGTTCGGATACTTTTGATAACACAGTATTCACATGTTTAACTTCTGGGGCCTGAACTAATATCTTACTTCATTATTTCGTAGTTAGTATTACTACATCTAAATTATGTGGTGCACAAAACTTGTACCATAAAAAAATAAAATAAAATAAATCCGAGTTTGAATTGCATAAAACTGAGAAAGCATTAGATCGAGAAATAAATGTGTTAAAGTGAAAAATGGAAAGGTGTGACAAAAATATTATGCAGAAGATTTACAGCTGCTCATGATAGACAGTGTACCTTTATACATGAAGTTCTAAGAGACAAGGCTCTCCGACATGCAGATTAGATGAAAGTTGGTGACTCCTTGAGGTGGTCAAGCATATCCAAGAAATCATACAGAAATACTAAGTTTATTTATGTGAACGGTTAGAGGAGATGCATTTGTACAGAATACTATGCAGAAAGTTGTACCTTATATTAAGAAAAAGCTTGCTGTTAATCCTGCAACTACAGTATACTGGTCGTCCACATTCAGGAGAAGCAGCTGAAATACTGCTTTGGTAACGATAACCATAACAAAATATTATGTAATTATAATCACATGGTTATTCAGCAATATACAGATAAAACCAGTCCAGCTTTTGGAAATACATATAGGGCGAAGAAAAATTCCCGCACTCTGACTTTGCAGCGCAATTCCTCACATAGTGGCAATAAACGGACGTTGAAGATTGGCAGTCTGATAACACTGTAATCACATGTCGGTAAGTACCTATGTTAGAGGAGAGACCAGTGCTGTGCAGTTCCTGCAGTGGATAGTATTTTTGATTAGCATGCAGGAGGTCGGAAGTTCGATTCTGGGTCGAGGTTCATTTGTTTTTATTTTCTAAAAGTAGTCTGCTTGGTACGGTATCTGGCGACTTAATCACAAAACAACTTTTAAAGTTCGTCTTCTACAATACATTTGCAGTTACATACTATGAACACAGAAATGGAAGTACAATCATTTTCATTAGTCAGCTTTTAAAGAAGCCTTTTGCACGTCGTGCTCGCTAATTGTTTTTCACCACTGCAACTACTACATTCTAAACCTGTTTTCCCTGTAACCTCTTCCAATGGTCCAATCTAAATTATTTGCAAAGCATGTTGCTTGCCTTACTGGTGCTCTAGAGCCGCAGCAGCACTCCATCTTCAGGCCACAAGTGGCCCATCGGGACCATCAGACCGCCGTGTCATCCTCAGCGGAGGATGTGGATAGGAGGGGCATGTTGTCAGCACACCGCTCACCCAGTCGTTATGACGGTTTTCTGTGACGCTACTATTCGGTCGAGTAGCTCCTCAATTGGCATCCCAAGGCTGAGTGGACCCCAAAACATGGCAACAGCGCATGGCGGCCCAGATGGTCACCCATCTAAGTGAAGGCCACGCCCAACAGTGCTTAACTTCAGTCATCTGATGGGAACTGATGTATCCACTGCTGCAAGGCCATTGACTGGTGATCTAAGGTCCTTACTAACTGTAATAGACCTGAATGCGGCAAGAATAATAGTTGGTTTTAATTGGTGGAATAACTGGGGGAGGATACACATAAAAAAATTTGGAATCTGGTAGGTGCATTGGTGCAAAACAATTGGCGTCCACGACATGCAAATGTTTCCTTAAAAGTTGACTGATGAAATCGATAGTGTTTCCATTACTGTGTATGCAGTACATAACTGCAAATGTTTTGTAGAATACCCACTGTACTTTCTGTATGATGGTTAAGGCACCAGATACCGTACCACTCAGACTGCTTTTAGCAAATAAAAACAAATAAGCATCGATCCAGAATCGAACCCTCGACCTCCTGTAGGCTAACCCGAAATACTATACACTGTACCATGTGCACAGCACTACTAGCACCTCCTGACAGAGATAGTTATTTTATCAGATTTCCCATCTTTGACATCCATGTACCCACTGAAATATGCGCAGAACGGAATTTTGTGACAGACATTTTCGTATTGACAATATGCAAGTGTAGGGAAGCAGCATACCCACGCTTTATAAAATTCACATCATTAATCCTGGTACGCCGCGCCGGCAACGCCATACGTCGTGAAGAAGGAACTAAGTTAAGTGAAAAGCTGTTAAAACTTTTACTAACCTGCACTAAACGACTGTCGGCGATGGAACCGCAAAAAGAAACAGATGTTAAACCTAAATCAGGACCTATGTCTGTTGAAGGAACTGTAAATCCAGACAACAGTTCAAGTGTGAATACGCATGATAATAGTAATGTTAAAGTGAAATCCGAACTAGTGTCTCCTGACAGTAGTGTGAAAACGGGCAACGATTCAATAGTAGAGACCCCTGTAGAAAAACATCCAAATTTCGAAAATGGTTAAAGTTATTGAACTGATATCCAACACATATTGATTTTGTATTACCCCTGACATGCTAGAAACGTTTCAGGTTATTTGCTTCATTTTAAAGTATTGCGCAATATTTATGACGTCAGAGCTAGTTACAGCGGACTGGCTGGCACACAAAATGGAAAGACTGATGTGAATTTTATAAGGCGTGAGAATGCTGCTTCCCTACACAAGGAATCGCACTGCGAAGTCTGAGTTCGCAAATTTTTCTTCACCCTGTGTAACTAATGCAGTCATTACATTACACTATTAACAGAGAATTGTGAGCTGAGCCGAAGCAATGTCTATGTAGCTGAGCTGACCAGTGAGGGAGCATATACCTTTGTTGATCATGTATGGGTTTCTGCCATAACTGATGCTAGCTTCACATAAGCGTATAACACAGACACAGAGTAACAGAGTCTATCAGTATGGTACAGTTTTGCTCAGTTTACACTTTTGCTAAATGCATATGAAAGTGTCTGAAGATCCCACATAGTATCTGGTAGTATTACATAAAACTATGTCTACATGTGTTATAAAAAAATTTTTTTGTCCAAGCTCTCTTCTGCACATTGTTTCTCAGGAAAAAGGAGATAATTAAAATGGGTGACTAACAGCAAAACTGTCAAACTTGGTTTAAAAGACCAGTAAATTCGCGACAAATTTGCAGTGTAATCTGTATTGGTATACCAAAAGCAATTGGTTAGCCAGCAACAGTGACCTAAATGTGGTGTTTTGCTGGTATTGTCTGTTGTTTGGAAAGGACAGAAATACTAGTTGGACCAAAATTGGATACACACATTTGGGAAATTTACTGAAGCCGGTAACCAACAGCAGAGTGTCTGTTAACTACCTACGATTGTCTGTAGCTATAGCATCTTTTGAGGAAAACAGAGTAGAAACTGTGCATCTCAGAAGCCACAGCGACATCCAGGTCACCAAGGGATTCCAGTGGCACCCAAGATGTCGCAGGTCTCGTCACCGGCGCCCCGACATCACTGCAACTTTGAGTATTAGCTACAAGCTTGTTATTGGTAGTCAACGCAGCTTTCAGCTGTTTACGGATAGCAGCCAACTCTCCTTGTGTACGTTCACAATAATCACAGTCCTTAGACATATCGTAGTGTATATAAAATACATATATGGTCTCAAATGGCGCTACTGAAATTGAAATGTATACAAAATATACCAAAGGAGAATAAAGTAACACTAGAAGTTGCTGTACAGATTTCTCACAGTACTCTGAGACTGCAGGCTATTAAATAGAAATAAATATCTCTGCTGAAGTTGATGTATTTATAGACACCTGTTACTAGAAATCCTGTTTACCAAAAAGCTACTGCGCGAGACAAATATTCAAACTAGAATGCTCTGATCTAAACTGTATGCTGTCTACTAGCACAAAATTAAAACTTAGTGGCGTGACTGTCTCGCGATGAGGAAAATTTACACTACGAGGCTGCCATACACAAGGATATTCACAACTCTTACGCAAAAACAAAAACTACGATTAATTTACTAACCACTAGTCTACACAGTAAAATACACACATATAGTTCACTTCTTTGCATAAGCACATGAAAAAAACAAAGACCAAATTAATTTACTGTTTATCAGACAAGTGCTGTTGCTGCTGTCCATCTTCTCGGCTCGGCGGCTGCCACTACTCTTGGATGCCTATGGGAAGTCCTTTGATACTGTTTAATTTCAAAAATAAGCTGATGTAGGGTACAATACTGAAGAGTTTTGCAATAAAACCGTGGGTGAAATTGTAAAACTACTGAGTACCACTGTAATTTGATGCTAAATAAGTTTTCACCATTTTTTACATCTACATCTCTACCCTGCAAACCACCGTGGTGTTCATAGCAGAGGGGACATCCTATTATACCAGTTATTAGGGATTCTCCCTATTCAATTTGCGCATGGAGTGTGAGAAGAAAAGAATGATTGTTGCAATGCCTCTGTGTATGCAGTAATTATTCTAATCTTATCCTCATGATCCCTATATGAGCGATAGTATATCTGTAGAGTATTCATTTAAAGCTGGTTCTTGAAACTTGCTTACAGACTTTCTTGGGATAGTTTATGTTTGTCTTCAAGAGTCTCCCAGCTCAGTTCCTTCAGTATCTCTGTGACACTCTCCCATGGATTAAACAAACGTGTGAGCATATGTGCTGTCCTTTTCTGTATATGTCCAATACAACTGTTATTCGTATCTCGTATGGGCCCCACACATTTAGGCGGCATTTTAGAACCAGTTGCATGATTGATTTGTAAGCAATCTCTTTCGTAGACTGATGGGCACTTCTTAGTATTCTACCAATAAACCGAAGTCTACCACCTGCTTTACCCATGACTGAATCTATCATTTTATATCCTTAGAAAGTGTTACATCCAGGTACTTGTAGAAGTTGGCTGATTCCAACAGTGACTCATTGATATTGTAGTCATAGGATACTTCATTTTTTCGATTTGTGAAGTGCTAAATTTTATATTTCTGAACATATAGTGCAACTTACCAATCTCTGTACCACGTTGAAATCTTATCAAGATCTGACTGAATATTTATGCCACTTCTGTCAGATAGTACAACATTATACAGGATGTTCAAAAAGTCTCTCCACAGTGCTATATGATTGTTAGTCACGCATGCCATATGCCGCAGTGAATATACCGAAATAAAACTCAGTGAAATACAAGTTATTAATTTATTGAATATTCATTTTTACTGACACTGGTTGAGATAAACGAAACAGTGGAATGTTGGGAGAGTCCACTTTAAGGGAAGTGACCCAGGCAAGCGAACAATCATACGGCACATGCAGCTAACAATCATATGGCACTGCGGAGAGACGTTTTGAATACTCCATCATCTGTAAAAAGTCTGATTTTGCTATAAATATTGTTCACAAGGTTCTCAACATACAACATGAACAGCAAAGGTCTCAAATCACTTCCCTGAAACACACCCAAAGTTATTTCTACATCTGATGATGACTCTAGATCCTAGATAACATGCTGTGTCCTCCCTACCAAAAAGTCCTCAATTCAGTCACAAATTTCACTTGATACCCCAAACGATGGTACTTTTGTCAATGAGCGTATGTGCAGTACTGTGTCAATTGCTTTTCGAAAATCAAGAAGTACAGCATCTGCCTGAATGCCTTGGTCCAAGGTTTTCAGTGTGTCATGTAAGAAAAGTGCTAGTTGGGTTTCACATGATCGATGTTTTCGAAATCCATGCTGGCTGGCATTGAGGAGGTTTTAGGTCAGAATATAGTCTAAGATTATACAACAAATGAATTGTAATGTGTTAATTTGTTAGTGTCATTAATGTGAGTATTTCTTCAGTAGAAACGTTGTTTTCAACGCCAAAGAGAAACAAAAGCTGCTCTTGAAATTCTGCTGCAGGAGAAGACCTGTCTCATCTTGGAATTATTTCAGTTGAAGCTCACCTACTATTAGAACAAAGAATGAAGAAAATTTCTCTGAGGAAGTGGTTACCCAATTTGCTTCTGAGGAGAGAAGAATGGAATTTCAATTCGGTTGATCTTGCAGAGGTGGTCTACTCCCAGATAGCACAGTAAGCTGGTTTCAAACTTGTTTCCAGATGTAAAGTTCAAGTATATAAGCTTGATCAAAGCTGGAATATTCAAGCCTGTTAGTTGGATTCAAGCTTGAAACAAACATCAAAGTTGGCAGAGTTCAAGCTGTATTTCAAGCTTCACTTATCAAGTTTGGCCCAACTGTATCTACACACTTGGAATACAGCCTGGTATTTACAGCTTGTTTTAAGCTATATAATTATTAATCTGAATTTATTGAACCTAATTAATTAAATAAATATCAGAATGGAAATGGTGTGAAAAAAATTATCAAGACATGTATGTTTAAAAATTTTTATTTCCAAAGTGTTTAAAATTGTTTTATTTTAAAATTTAATTATCCTGAAGCCCCTCCGGCCCCAGCACAGAGACCAGAGCAGGATCAAATATCGATGACTTCTGCTGGTATAATGATCCTGTAACAGGTAAAAGAAAATGTTAGCCATACCTAAACATAAAAAATGTAAAAAGTTGAAACTGAGAAATTGCAGTTTATTTCAAGTTTGGGAAAATTATTTTAATTCAAGCTAAATTTTTACAGCTTGATGTAAACTGTGTAACAGGTTGATTTTTCAATCTTGAATTTTCAACTGAACCTAAACTCGATATCTACCTTGAAATAAGCTGTGTAACAGGTTGATTTTTCAATCTTGAATTTTCAACTGAACCTAAACTCAATATCCACCTTGAAATAAGCTTGAGTGCTAGCTGGACTGAAATGTCAAAGGTAACTCTAAAGCCAGAAGCTTGTTACATTCCATAAAAGTTTGCTTATAGTAATATAAATTGATATTAGTTCTAATTATTTCAGTATCTATTCCTTCAATGTAAACTGTTACCGGTACCAGGTGTGATTTCACTTCTTCAGCTGGGAGTGTTATTGAGACTTGGCTGTCCCTTGATGTACTATTCTTTTCTTAAAATTAAAATATTAATATTATTAATTCATTAATTCGCAATATAATTATAACTGATATAAAACAATGTAATATAATTATATACCAGTAATGATAATATTCAGTGCTTCGGCAGGCTCAATAATCTCTGCACGCCACTGTTCAATAATAACTGGTATCGTAGCATCATAAAAGTTTTGGCAGTCTGCTACGTGGGTCCCAACCAAATCCAAAAATAATATAAATACTGCATTAATTTTGTTCAGAAACAGATTTTCGTTTTCCTTTCATTGATGTCTGTAATATTTTGGTGCTTATGTATTACGGTACCTGGGAGATGTAATTTATTAGTTAGTGCGGTATATGTGCAACATGACGACCACTTGACTTCTACTGTGGACTTTACTGTGCATAAATAATATTTGTGGTCTATTTATGGTCTACATATGTAGTCAATGAAAACAGAGCATAGCATTCTACGAAAATAAGAAGCTGTGCAAGAGGAAAACGACGGCACTTTTGTGCCGGAGCAGTGTACACTCTCCGAGTGTTGTTGTTGTTTTTTTATTGATTTAAGCAAACAATCAGATTTCACATAGTTTAGTGGTTCCATATTCACTCTGTTGCAAGGTCTGCATTTTTGACAAGAATATTCTGCAGCCCTCAACACTTATTCCTTCTTCCACAGCTAATCTCTTTATGACACTGAACTTGTAATCTTTGATTTGTCAGCAGAAGTTACGCAGTGTTGTGGGTTTGCAGTGTCCAGGTGTTTATAAACTACGTCCTACAGGTAATAAACAAGTGACAAAAGGTTACCAAAATTGAAAGATGAAATGTTCAAAACTTATCTTCGAACATAATTATCACTTTTTAATCTCATAATTGACTGTGCCTCGTTAAGTATTTTTCCAACAACTTGTACTGTAGTGACAGTTCGTAGCAATGTCGTGTTAATGTTATGTTGCGGTGTGTTTGGAATTTATTTATTTATTTTTGTGTATTGAAACGGGTTAGTCGGAATCAACGTCGGTGAATTTGCTTCTTGTTTGGGACAACTTGTGGATTTAGTACATCGGTAATTGCTTTAGGTTAGGTTTCTCAAAACAAACCACCGGTGTTATTGCCCACGAGCTTGTAATTTTTCTAAATGCGACTAATAAGTTAATTTTTCCACCAGTATTTTGGTGCGTATCAAATACGCAACGTATACTGTGCATCAGATATGAAAAATACATGTAACATCTTGCAGAGCGTCTTGTGAATTACATACTATTTTCGCCGTCCTATACAATCTCTACATGCATCTTCCGTGAATTCGTACAAGGAACGGTTTGTACTTCCGAAGTTTTTGCAACAGTTTATGTATGCTATGATCTCCAGTGAGTGTGAAAGTCATTGTTAATTTCGTTGTGGTGGACGATGGAAGACAACCAACTTTTTACCTGATCTGTCTGGCTATGCAAATTTGTATACCAGTTGCGACGTAATAATGTTTACGAAGGATTCACAAGGGACAAGAAGAGCTTTTGCCGATATCTAATGTATTGCTCCTTTTTCTACCCTAAGGTATTTGTCGGCTTCTTCAATATTTCACTTTTAAGCGCAGATAGCGCATCATTTCGGGGATTGTGTACGTGGAGATAAAAGAAAATGTTACCGCATGTATTTATTGGTTTTATTAATTTAGCATCGTTGTCATCGTAAAAACTATATTGGACTTGTAATGCACAGAAATAAAAAAAAGTCTGGAATGTACAAAATGAAATTGTCTACAATACATACTAGAAAATTTTAATTTTTATTTGCATAGGAATGGTGTATAATAATTTGTTTCCCGGTAATAACTACATATAGAATAAATAGTAATATAGATTAAGTAGTACAGTATAGACTGAAACATACAAAGATAGGATTTATCGCACAGCTGCACTATATGTATTGGGGCTTGGTTTACGAAATCATTTTCTCAATCTTCAGGATATTCGTTTACTTAGATCTAGCAACTTTTATCACTAAGAAATTTAAGTTCTAATTTAAAATTGATATTGTCCTTTAAGTCTTTTATCTTTGAGGCAATGCATTAGAGTGTAATACCCATGCATCTTACATGCTTCTGATTTCAAACTCTATTTATTTCTTCTATGTGTAGGTCATTCATGTTCCCTATTCTATAATTGTGGCAGTTAGAATTTGTGTGGAGATTCCTTATATTTGCTTTGGTTATCAGTACACATTTAACAATGTAGGGTGGTGGGAGAGTATTCCTAATTTCCTGAAAAGAGGTCTGCAGAGAGTTTGTGTAGCTCTGTGGGCCATTATATGGACAGTGTGTTTCATAAGATAAGTTTTTTAAAAATTAGGTTTTGAACTGGGCAAAAATGATATTCCTTATGAGTCAACAGAATGGAAATGTCAAAAGTATGCCATTCTTATACCTTCGAAAGTGCAAATATTTGTGATAACTCTCAGTGCAAAGAAGGCTGAATTAGCTCTGTGTGTAAGGAGCCTTAAATGTTGCTTCAAAGTAATAGCTTCATGCATATGCATTCCTAACATTTTTGCAAACTGCACACACTACTAGTCTCTCATCCATTTTCAGACAAGCTTCAACCCGGATCATTTTACCAAGCTGAATGTAGTTTTTTTATTTGGTAATATTTTTTTAATTTTATCGATAGTCACTCATTATTAGACTTGTCATCAGTGTATAATAAAATTTTGATTATCGTATTGCAACTGTAAATGATTGACATATGTGAGAAAGAATGATAGTCCTAAGATGTTGCCCGAGGGGCACCTGTAAAGTAACTTCTTTTACTATTTGTACTGCCCTTATTTTCTGATTTGGATTAACAGTGGTGAGCTCACAGTCTGAGTTCTGTTTTTGAGATACAACTGAAACCACTGTTCCTGTGACACTAATTGCTTCCAGCTTATCAAGGAGGATTTCATGAAATTATGGTATTGGAAGGCTTTAGACATCTGTATTCATTGCTACCACACTTTTTAAATTATTTCTTGGGTGTAGTCTAAGACAACTGCAACTGTTGTGCTGTATTTTGCATGAAAGCCATGTTCAGAGTTCATTGCTGATTATCAATTTCATGTTTCTAATATTTTGGAGAAAGCAGAAAGAAGTGATATGGGATGGTACTTTTTCTATTTTATGCCTGTCTCACTTTTAGCCACTGTGGAAACAAACCTTCACGAAAGGATAAATTTGTAACATGTGTTAAAGGTTTTACGGTCTATGCTGCAGTCATTATTGTGATTGGATTGAAATTGGTACACCATCTCCACCCACGGTCATTTTTGTCTTAAGCTCCTAGTCAAACCTAATTACTCCTGTTCATCTCTTGAAGGAATGTTCATTCTAGAGGCAACATTTGGAACCTTTATTTATTTATTTATGCATTTATTTTACCTGGCAAGATTAGGGCCTTCAGGCCCTCTCTTACACCTAAACAGGCATACTCAGATTCAACAAATTTCAGTTTCTACAGAACATTAAGGACATATAACATGTTATACAGTATTAATGTTAAAGAAAAAAAGATAGAAATTATAAAAGTAGTACAATGATAATTATAACAATCAAAAAATAATTATAACAATCAATAATAATAATAATAATAATAATGACTATGTATATGAAAGTAAACATATTTTTCTTTTATGAATGTCAGTCCTATTGCTAGTTGGGATTCTTGCAGCTTGTGAGTTATTCTCATCAAGCAGAGACATAAGACGATAGAATGGGGTGAAAGAGATACAGAAGAGGTAGTAGGTTAGAGGAAGAGAAATAGAATGGTAAAATTCGAAGCTATGGTGGAGAGGAGAAAGAAAGAGATGAGAGGGGCACAACAATGGTGGCTATACCGTCCCTAATATGTAAGTCTCGAGTTCCCTCTTGAATGTTGAGTGGTTCTGGATAAGACGCAGATCACAGGGGAGCGCGTTCCATAGTTGTATGGCTGAGATGGAGAATGACACGGAGAAAGATTTTGTGTTATGTAAAGGTACAGCCAAGATGCTAGACATATCCGATCTGGTATTGCGGTTGTGGAATGATGATAGGTGTTTAATGTGAGAAGATAAGTATTGGGGGCACCAGTGGCTAAGAAATCAATGAAGTAAGCACATCGTGTGGAGATCGTGTGCCTTATGTGGGTGTATCCAACCTAGCTGGGAGTATGAAGGACTGATATGATCATACAACCGTATATTGCACACGTATCTAACGCAAGCATTCATCACTAGCTCGAGGCGTCTCGAATTTTCACTATTTGTGCCGTGTTGAACTACATCACAGTAGTAAAGATTAGGCAAGACTAGTGTTTGGACTAATTTTTAACATGGGTTGGAAATATTTTTCTAAATTTTTGAATTGCATGTAGGGAGGAGAGCGATTTCCGGCAAGCTGTGACTGTTTGTTCTTCCCAGTTTAGGTGTTCATCCAAGATTATTCCAAAGTCTTTTACTGTTTTTTGGTATGGTAGTTGGGTACCATTGAGGAGTATTTGAGGGACTGTTTCGCGAAAGTACCGACTGATTAACTTGGGATGAGATATAAGTATGACCTGGGATTTCTTGGGGTTTAGTTTCAGACCTAGGTTCTGTGCCCATCGAGAAACAGAGCAAAGATCTGCGTTCATACTCGCTACTCCTTTTGAGAATTTTGAGTTTAGTGAATGTGGTACTTTAAAAAAATAGGTATTAATGTAGTTTACCATTTCCTTCTTTTCTGTATTATAATTTTCAATGTGTTTATTATTTCTTCCTCTTCTCAAATGATACTAGTTTCATTTATTACACTTTCTCAAACAGTATGGCGAAACCATAAGCACAAGAACATTATAATTAGATAAACCAAGGTCAGTATTAATTACCTCCTCTTCATAGGAATCTAAAAAGTATGTATTGTCTATGAGAGTCTTTACTGTGTGTTATTAGAGTAGGACCTATAATACGGGATAACATATAAAAACACTATAAAATGTTCAGAAATGATATTTAACTGTGTCATTTCACATAATTGTCATAAAAGCCCCACCAAGAAGCACAGTTGCTTTTTCAAGGTACCCAATGTTTAAGCATCATTTCTAGTTTTGAAATAAATTTTTCTAAATCTCCACAAGGTGACCTATACACGGTCATTACCAGTTTCCCTTTTCTCACCATACAACGCAATAGCAGCTGTTTCAAAATGCTTTTCTACAATTAACTTTAAAGTATCATTTCTTTTTAATTTTACACGTTTTTCATATAAATGCAGATACCACCATTTTTGGCATTTTTCCTACAGTAAAAGCTAGCGAGTCTAAAAGAATGTATAATGAAACAATGGAAACTCCAGGTTGGAATATCAACAGTTTGAGAAGAACATTGATTGCTGCTTACTATAAAGATGACACACGAAGTTGCAGACAAGCACAATTAGGGCACTTACAAATTTTCATTTGGCCACAACCTTCGTCAGAAAAAGAAAATCACACACACATTCATTCACACAAACAGGAATACCTCACGCACACATGACCACCATCTCTGGCGGCTCAGACCAGAATGTTATTTAATTGATATTCCCTACACCAATTCTCTGAAAGACACATACACTGTCTGAAACTCATCTAAGACAACTTTCTAGTTAAAGGTAGTCATTCCTTAGAGACCGAATATATAGATTCATAACTTGGAAAGAATTTGGGGGAAGTCTAGATTTAGTTGCACTTACAATTTGTTTTATCAAGTTGGTTGTAGAGGTATTGGTTGTTTCTACATTTGTTGAAAGTACTATACTGCAACTTTGCCTGTCATGAGGTAGAAAAAATCCTGGTTTGTTCTTGAAAGTCATTTTGGTAAGCTCATTTTTCGTCTTTGGAGTGTTGTTTGTCACTATAGGTTGCACTGATCTTAGTTTTTCTTTATTCTGGCAACTACATTTGTGCTTGTTGCAGCAGAGATGGGCTGTACTAAATGTGTTATTCCAATGGTCCATAAAGCTGTTGGAGTCCACAGTTTGTCTTGAACTAGTCCTTTAGGGCACAGCTTGCAAAATTGGACAATGTGCTGTTTGAGTTAGAGAAGGAAAGTTGCCACTCACCATACAGCGGAGATGCTGAGTTGCAATAGGCACAACAAAAAGATTTATGCAATTATAGCTTTCGGCCATTAAGGCCTTTTTCAGCAACACACACACACACACGCACACACCATCCTGGATTTTGTTACCTTCATTTCTGTACACACATTAGTGCTTTGTTGACCCTTCTGTTTCCATTTGTAAATAATAGGATCATCATCTTTTGTTTCAGTAAATTTCCATATGTGTGGTTTTTTTTTTTATTTCTGTAGAAACATTTTATTTTCCCACATTATTAAAATGCAACTCTTGTCTTATATAATGTGCTCTTTCTAAGTCATCAAGTTTTGAAACAATGTGTTTGGGAAGGCTTTGGTAATTTTTTCCCATTTTTCTGTTCTTGACTTCTGTTTCCTTGTTTACCCATAGATGTGGAATTGATCTTTCCTGAATGGTATGCTTGGTAACACTATGTTTACATTTCTTAAAATATTTAGGGCGCTTCTAGCATACCTGATAGCTTTTTGGCTGTTGTTTTGGTAGACTTCACTTGCTCCAGCAAACATTAAAACAACGTCTTGGTTGGTTTGTGGCCCTGCTACTTTTTTTTTGGTCCTGTAGCCTTCATTCATTGGAGCATCTTGCTTAAATAAACGTGTTATATTAGGTTGTACTTCTTTCAACATTTCTGCCATATTTCATCCAAGACTGTCAGCAAGAATCAGTATTTTTCTTTGAAATCCAAAGTTTCCATTTGTATCATACTTGTGATCTGGTCTGTTGCTTTTTTTAATGATGGTGACCTGTATTTATATTGTTACTACTATCAAGACACTTTGTAACATGCACACTTGCCTGCCACTGGTACTCTGGTTTTCTGTTGCATTTGTTGAAACTATTTAGAGTCTTTTCCTTTTTATTCCTATTATTTTGTCTGCTTCATAAACTTGCAAATTGAGGGTTAACAACAATTTGCCAGAATGTGTATATTCCTGTGTAGTTTTGTATAAAGAAAGTGCAACAGCTTTGCAGATTTATGTAAAAAGAAAGTAATTGGTCTAGGAAGGACTATTTTTACTGACAAGAGTCATACATCATCAGAATGTAACAAAACATTCATCATGGATACAAACTTAAGAGGAGCAATTTAAACAAATTAGTTTTGTAAGAGGATTTTACCCCATATTAAAAGTGATTGATAATAAAGAATAAGTTGTACAACATGCGAGTATTATCTCTAGCCTGAGTAGCTATACAACTATACCATGTATAAGGAAAGCCATATAAAAGCAACTGCGTCAAAAATGCATATTAACTGTCTAACAAAGAGTGCTTCATAGGCTGCTGAACACTGCGTATGGGTAGATATGAATATTAGAGTGAACAAACTGGAGACTGACACTTGTGTTTTGAGATTAAGTACTCCAAATGTTGCAGACATGATTAAGCAGTATAAATTCCACTCTGTTGTTATGTACAGAGGCCGTAACGCAAGAAGAAGATGATTATAACAGTTTTGGTTTATCATACACAATAGGGTTGATGGTAGCAAATGGTTTTACGTAGCAAATTCACACTACACTTTTGGTATTAGTGTGGAACAAGCAATATATCTCTCCAGTAGTGCTCACAGTAGTTTACTATCCCTAACTCCAATGACACAAACAGTAGCAATCAATTTCATCATTTCTTTCCATGTGATAGCTTCTGCAAAACTTTAATTTTCTGTCATTTTGAGATAATAAGTTATGGCTGTTCATAACCTGACAGTTGCATCTCAGTTCTTATCATGGACTCTTGTTCTTCAGCTAATGTTGCACTTATGTCTGGTTAGTGGTTCATCTGCTGCAAATAGTACTGGATTGAAAATACTGCCTTTGATTTGTATCTCACAGCAACAGTGGAAATCAAATGTGACTGTTCTTATCTGGTTGCTTGTGTTTCAGGGACTAATAACTGCAGCAATGGACCACCGAATAACTATTTGGATAAAAGAAGAGAGAAAAAATGACGTACCAAGTACACCAGGCTCCACGGTAGGTGATTTTTTTACCATTGTTTCATTAATTTCTGTGTACAATATGCTGTGCAAATAAAGAGAATTCATGTCACATTTCTGGTAGCATGATTAATTCATTGTAATAAAAAATGTGGCTTTCTGAGGTTATATGCAGCATTTCTCAATGTTGTCCAGAGATTGCAATATCTCTTAAAATTCTCAAATTGTGGAGGGGGGAGTTTAACTTTAGTTTTTGTAATTTGTAGAAATTCTTAATGCACTGTTCATTGGCACTGATGATATGTTTGCATAAAATTAAGGTATGCTGTTGAAATAGTTGATGCATGATCTGCAAGAAGTCGGTCCCAATGGGCACAGTATGTCAGCAGATGACCTTGATGCCATCATCAGGTGAGCTGATGAACTGTTTGTTGGCACATGTATAATAGCACGGGCACTTACTGGAATGTTGTGCTCATTGGACACTGATATATGGCCATTTACCCATGATCTATTTTTTTCATGATTTATGCTGACAGAAGTTGAAGATTCTTGTAAATTATTATGCTTTTGTATGCTTATTTTAAATGAAAACTTCAATATGCAGTTTAAGTATGAATATTATGATATGTTAAATATTAGGGATGAAATTGAATTTAAAAATAAAATAGGAGCAGGAAGCTGATTATTACATTGTATATATAAGATTAACTGCATTGTTCACTACCATTATGGCAACTCACAACCAAACAGTCACCGTCCAACCTAACCTAGACATTGGCTGCACTACAGACCAATATTATGAATTTTAAGGTAATATTAATGCACATTCATTGGCAGTATGTTTGCAAAAAAATAGATTTATTCTGATCTAATACACTTGCTTTAAGTGTTAACTTTAATGTGTAAAATACGAATGAAGATAACTTTATTATCCCATTATCAATGTAATTTAAAAATAAAGTGGATGGAGGAATGCATTATTACATTGTATAGTTGAATTGTGGACACTAACCTGAAAAGAAGGGAGCACATGCTTTCAAAAAGTTGTGCTGAGGATTTGATGGGGATATTGTATAACTGCTGGGGAGATACTGAGTAATAGAATTGGGGAGAGAAGAAATTTAAGGCATAATTTGAGCAAAAGAAGTTTAGGGTAAAAATTGTGGGGATAGACCAAGGCTTGGCTACAGTAAGAAAGTTGAATTGTAGATTCTAGTATTTAGGCAGAAATAAAGAGGTCTGCACAGGATAGACTAGTGTGGGGAGCTACATCGAAGAAGTGTAAAGACTTAAGCCAATAAAACAACAGTGTAGGGATTACAAATTGTGATTTCTATATTAATGTAAGATTTTTAGAGGGCCGTAAAAGTAATTAAGAATAAGAATAAGAATCTTTATTGGCCGTTCAGTATTTTCTTATACAATGGGCTTCGTCAGTAAGTTCAATTACAGTATAAAGATGGTTATATTCTCATAACAATGTATATATAAATCATATGAAATTTAGTGTAGTACAATAGCACACATTTGGAATTTTATATATTTTTAATTTTACAGTAAAAGGAAAACATTATACAGATTTATATTAAGCAGGGAGTGTTCATGTTGATGACACTATGTCATTATCCTAAGCTATTGATACAAATTTAGGTCCTACTACTGGCAGAGGTACCTTTCTCTATGTTAAAACAGCAAATCTGCCATATTACAATCTTTAAATTCATCAACTAAGTAAAATGCTTTACCTTTGAGCCATTGACCCAATGTTGTCTTAAATTTACTGTTAGATACTGTTTGTACAATTTTAGGGAGCATATTAAACAGTTCGAGGCATACATATTAATAACTATTATGTATCTTAGACAATCTAGATTATGGCAGATCAATTGTGTGGTTTCGTCTTGTATTGTGGGTGTGGACAGATGACCTAAGGGGATATTGAGCTATGTTTTCTTTTACGTGTAGTAAGCAATAATAGATGTACAAACAAGGAACTGTCATGATGTTAAGTTTTTTGAAATGTTCCCTGCATGTATCCCTAGGAGATAAACCCACTATACATCGAAGAGCTTTTTTGCCATCTGAAAATTGATATTGAATTGGGAGAATTTCCCCAGAGCAGAATACCATATGAAAGATGGGGGTGGATATAAGCAAAATATGAATGCAGCAGTAAGTTTTGGCTGACATTACTCCTAAGCTTATAAAGTAGGAACATAGCACGTGCAAGTTTACAACAGACGTATGTGATATGTTTATCCCAGCTAAGTTTATGGTCAATCATCATTCCTAGCAGTTTAATGGACTTATTTTCTTTGTTTGATACCTTCAAATTAAAGAATATTTCCTCAGTTTTTGTTTCATTTATGAATAGGGAGTTTGCACTAAACCAATGAACCGATTTTTCAAATATTATATTATTTTTTTCTCGTACAGATTCAAGAGTCTATCCTGAATTGATAAAAGTTGTATCGTCTTCATAGAGGACTGTTTTATGGGGTAAATACTATGGCATATTGTTAACATACACTACAAACAGGAAGGGCCCAAGTATGGAGCCCTGTGGCATACCTCTTTTTATTGTTTGTGGGTTTGACACCTGCCCATTTACACTAACAAATTGTACTCTGTTGCTTAAGTAGGATTCTAATAAATTCAGGGTGTCCTCTTCCATGCAGTAGTGTCTTCATTTCATGATCAAAGTACTATGAGATACAGTGTCAAATGCTTTTTCAGGTCTAGGAGAGTAGCACAGGAGATTAATTTATTTTCAAAGCCATCATATATATCACTAACAATATTTTCAACTGCTTTAACTGTGGATAGTTGAGACCTGAATCCATACTGTGAGTTACTTAACAAATTATTCCTCTCAAAATAGTGATTCATTTGTTGGTGAACACAGTCTTCGATTATTTGAGATATTATTGGGATTAATGAGATAGGGCGATAGTTACTTGGATTTGATTTATCTCCTTTCTTAAATATGGGAATAGTTACTGCTATTTTCAAACAGCCGGGGAAAATCCCTTGCTGTAATATACGGTTAATGAGAGTGGTTAGAGGGGGCAGAAGATCACTTGATATCTTCTTTATGACAAAGTTTGACAGACCATAGAAGTCCTCTGCTCTGGAACTACTTAGTTTGCCTATTGCTTTGCTAACATCATTTTCAGTTACTGTTGCCCAGCAGAATTTATGGACTACATACTTATTTGAACCTAAAAGAGTTTTAGCATCAAGCATGGCATTGAGGGGAGACAAATCTTGTTGTAAACTGAAGTTAACAAAGTGTGATTTAAGATATCTGGGGCTATGGGTATAGCTAGTTGAGTTGTTGGTCTATTTATTTCACTTTTAATTACTTCCCAGGCAGCTTTACAGCTGTTTCTGGATTTAAGAATATAGTTATCATTCGCCCTACGTTTTGCCAAACTTATTTCAGATCTATAAATTTTTCTTATTCTAATGTACATCTCTTTGTACTCGTTGCTGTTATGAGATCTGTCCTTAAACATAAGAAGCATAATCCTGATGCTGTTGAGGTATGGTGTAAACCAATTATTTAGTCTCTGTGGTTTATGAGCTTGGTTATTATTCTGTCTTTTTACTAATCTGAGACAACACTCATCAAATATTCTTGCAATTTCCTCTATAAATAATTTGCTTGTGTTATTCACACACATATCTTTGTATAAGATGTCATTCCAGTTAACTGACCTTAATCTAGTTCTAAACTCTTTTATGTTGCATTCATTCATATGTCTAACAGTTTTGTGTTGTTCATCTGGAATGCTGACTGGAACTGTAATCCATAGGCCATCATGGTCAGCTAGGCCTAACTTGACTACTTCAATTTCAACATTATTTTCATGGATATTACTTATTGTCTAAGCATGCATTATATCTTGTAGGCTTATCGTTTAGACAATAGCAATCAAAAGCTCTTAGGCTATCCAAGAATTCCAATATGATATGACTCTGTACCCTGATATCCATATTAATATCACCAAAAATTAAGATTCTTTGGTATTTATATTTAGGCTTAGTTAGTAAGACTAACAGTTTTTTTAAATTTACCATAAATTCATATTCACTAGAAGACGGTGTGCGATATACAGATGCAACAATAATATTATGTTTAGGTATATGTACAACTGCAGCCTCAAAGATGGTGTCTATACACAGGTCTGTGACATCAATAGTAAAGTATTGTAGATTTAGTCCATTCTTAATATATATTATATATTATGGTTCTAGTGAACAATGCGAGCTATCAGTTCATTTTTTGAAGTGTATCATACATAGGTGGCATCTTGGATATTGTTTTTGTGTGTTCCAGTTGTAGATTGCAGTTGTTTTAGTTTGCTATTTAGTTGTAAGTGGCATATTAGGTTATATTTTTGCTACACTTGCAATTCATTTTAAGGTAAAGATGTTTTGGATCGAGTTGTATTCTATACCTATATTGTTTCTTTAATGATGAGGAGACAGGGTTGTAGCATAGTCAGTGGTTCAATTGGAAGGTCATAGGTTGATTGAGAGTTGAGAAAGCATAATAATTGTGTCATAATAGTCTTTTTTCCATTGTTACAAATATATCATTAAATGAAAACCCAACTTTTCTGCTGTAGTCTGGTATTCTCAAGATTTTTATTTTTTTATTTATTTTTGTCTGAAGTTAGTAATAACAAGATAAGTGTCATTTTTCCCATATATTCCCACTAGTTTCAGTTTCTATTTTTCTGTTGCCGACATCATCCATGGGTCATTTATTAAGGCTTATATATCTCTACCATGTTGTCATGTCATGAGTCTGTCAGTGCAGAGTCATGTTGTATATTTATCTCGTAGTTCCTTTGAAAGATGTTTGAAGAGACATTTATTGCAGTTACTGGTTTGAGAAGGAAGTTTCATATCATAATAATTTCTGTATTAGAACTTGGTTCTGAATTGTAAAGTAGGCCTCAGTAAGAACAAAGCAGGAAATTTTTATTTCGGACAAATGGCATTTAGTAGACATGCAATACTGTGTACATGCAATCTGATAAACTGCCGTGTGTATATTTGTGACAGTAACAGAGTTGTGGCAAAACTAAGAGGTTACAGACTGAAATACTGATTCTTGTAACTACGTCTTACATAGGCATCTTTTCATCACAATAAATGTTTGTAAAGTTGCAAGGCTTTTACAGAAGAATTAAACAATTTTTTGTGTAAATAATGTAACTTGAAATGTGATTGAAACTTTGTCACACTGTACAATACCTGTTACTTCCTATGCCTCACTAATCTTGAAAGTTTCTCTGGAAGCAGTGACAATGCAAATGTAAGAACTTGCCTGAGAAAACTGCAATGTAAAAATAGCTTCGGCAGAGTACTTATATGCAATGACAATATTGCAGAATTCATATGGATCGAGTCAAGCTAGACTCCACATTCAGTTTAAGCCTAGACTAAGAACAACAGGACAGAGATGAGCATAGTGCTTTGCATTTTGAATATATCACATTTTATCATTTACTTGATTTGAGGATTATCTTGCCCAAATTCAGGACATTCATTTTTTGAATGGTATCTACCATTGGTCTGACAATGAGAACAGCTGGAATAGTTTGTGATATATAACACCTATCTTTTCTATATTAATCTTCTCATACTACTCTTCTTTGAAATAACCATAGAAATGAAGATTACATACCACATTTATCTTTTGCACTACTTCTGTTGTACAAAAGTACATGGTTTATCAGTAGCTCAAAATTGTGTAAAAGTTACATGGGTGTTCCATCACTACATGAGAAATTATATGCAGAATGGTTCTGTATTGGCACATATCTATAAAATAATGTTATCAGTCACATAATTTTATTTTCAGTGTAATTGAAATAAATCTTATTGACTTTGTGTGACCCACAATTATTCTCTCACAAAAGAAAACTGAAAACAGGCAATAAAATGATAATTGCTAAATTATGTGGTGTCATTTATTCTTGACAAGTGCTTTAATTTAGCTGGAAACTTGTGAAACTTGGAAACAGTATGTGAAGATTAAATATATCCACTATACTTTGTGTTACTTTTACCGCAGGTCGAGGTATACCCCTCCAGTGTGAAAATAAAGGAAGAATTGCAAGATTATGTGAATGAAGAGGTAATTTTAAAATTTAGATGACTGAGTAGAATTAAGCACTGCTGTATTACTTCACAGCTGTGGTGAATACAGTAGAAGTAGGTGATACAGCTGTTTATTAGCATCTAAGTTTTTTCTGTAGTACTTCCAATAATGACACCCATAGTACGATAATATGCCCTCTAGAGCCAAGTATTGAAAGAATCAAAATATAGCAATTTTTCAGCATTGCAGTGTATGGTTTGAAGTATTATCTTCAAGAAGGCACAGTAGTTTGAACATAGTTTATTTGCATATTTGTGAAGACAAATAAAAACTCTGCCATGCCCTGGATTTGAACCACAATTCCACACTTTTTTGGCCAATTGCCTTCATGAGTAGGCTATCTACAGATTCCACTTTGACTGAATCAAATTGTCATTCTTACAATAGGTGCACTTAGGGGAGAGAACAAGACCGAGAACTCATTATACTTTTTGGAAATGACATAGAACAGATGCAAGACACAACAGTAACTTCATAAACACTGATTTACATGAGCCATTTTGGATTTGAGAGCTTTAGACTCACTTCTTTGAGGTGGGGGCAGCAGAAGACTTGCTTCTACTGTACAGAAGAGGAACTTGAAACTTAGCAAGTTGGAATAATTGCATTTGCTAAACTCTACTCCTCAGATAACTTTTTTAATTTCTTTTTTATATTATGCTGATAGTAGATGCAGAACATTTACATAAAGACCAAAATTATTATTTAGGCGATATTCCAGTAAAATTATTTATTCATCAGTTTATTTGAGTTCTGCTAATGCCAATGGTGTAGTTAATGATTCACTGTTTATGTTCTTTTAAGAGAAATCTGTAATTTACTTTATTCAGAAGCCATATGGTCGGAAACATATCGTGAGATAACAATTGTTTCTTTCCAGAGTGACAAAAATTATTTTAAGGCCCTCATTTCACTCTTTCAGTAAACATTTTATTATTTGTGAAAAGTCATGAACTAAAAAGTTATTCGTAATTAAAATTTCCACTACCCAGAAAATAATATTATTACCTGGACGTTTCAGTATGTTTATAATATCATAACTGTAGTTATAATTTTCTTGCTCTAATTTTTCTGAACTGGAAAATAGCTTTGGTTATCGAAGTAATTTGACAATTGAGAAAGGAAGAAAACTACTATCCTGTGAAATTTACAAGAGGCTCAGTAAATCCCCATGGCAGTGTGCGTGGTATGAATAAAATAATCCACCCAAGTTTATTTATTTCCCAATCGTCTATCACATAGATAAATCTAATTATTATCTGCTTCCTCATAATGTCATTGCCACTAATTTTGTTCGCTTTATATAGCAATAGGGATTTAGCTCCTAGTAATTGTTACAGTAACTTCACCATGGCAGAGTCATGATTAGCTATTTTCATCTTAATGTCTCAATGTAAAACTTCATAGAGTGCATTCATCCATTCCACATTTCAATGTCAAAGTCACTAATATGAGCAGATTTGTTACAGTAACTGTGTGTGATTATTTCATGAACTTGTTTGAAAAAACTGTGTCATGATATTGTGGAAGTGACATGTACAGAGGTGACACCCTCTGTGTCCATGGAGTGTGTTTGCTCTCTGTCCAGCAGTGCATGAAGTGTCATCACTCGCACCAAGTGGTAAACTACCAGAGGCCTATCTCTGTGCTCTTCATCAACGCTCCCATTGATTGCTAAGAGCATATCCTGTGTCTATTGAAGTAGTTTTCACATAGTCTAATTTCAACTGCTTCCTTGATCAAATAGTGCCAATAGTTTCATGCATGATCAAGAATTCTCATTCGTTCAAACAAAATCTTGTGTTCATTTAATAGGCTGCACACAGCCACCACAGATTTTTTGAGATTCTGTGTTTAAAGTGAGGCTCACACTCAACACAGCAATCAGCAACAGTACACATAGACTGGCCCAAATAACTTTTAAAACACTCACAAGGAATATTATAAATTCCTATGACTCTCAGGCAAAATTATCTTTAATGACTCACAAAATTTCTTTAATTTTACTTTGTGAGTGGGGTACTGGTTTATTCCTTGCCTCTTTAGGACACTATGTATTATACTAGTTGTTGCACAACAGAATGAAAGCTGAACCATGTGGTGGTCTGGCTTAGTTGAATGGTGTCATGTCTTGGTTTCCCCAACAGTATTGATTAATATTAGGGACAGAATACCTTTTCCTTTTCTACACTATCATTAGATGTGTAATCTTGGAAGTAAGGTGGTTCTTGTTCAAAATAGTCCTGGCTCTGTGTATTCAGGTGTTCAGAATAGCTCTCTTCTGAGCTGTATGGTGAAAGCTATGCCTGTTTGGATAAAAATCGATGTACATCAATTTGCTGTGCACAGAATGACAGTCATCCCTCTGATTTACATTCGAACAACACATCTATAAAGGGCAACTTCCTATCCTCCTCCACAGAGTCCTGGGTTCGATTCCAAGCTGGGTCAGTGATTTTTTTCTGTCCGGGGACTGGTTTGTGTTGGCTTCATCATTTCTTCTTCTTCTTTTGAGAATGTGACAGGACTGGAAATGGAGAAGATTGGGAATTTGTACGGGTGCAGATAACCACACAGCTGAGTCCACTACAAAACAGATATCATCATCCACATGCATTGTAAATTCATGTGGTTGATGAAGTGCTGCAGTACCTCACTGCCATTCGGTCAGATTGAAAAGTATTGTCAACATATTACCTGAAGAAGCAGGATGGACATAGGGAGCAGTGATCAATACTCATTCTTCAGAACACGCCATGAAGAAGATAACTATGGTTGGTGACACTGGCGAACTCATGGTTGCTCCATCAGCCATTTCATAATAATTTCCACTGTAGAAAATATAAGTGGTCATCAAGGTATACCAAAATAACTTTAAAATTTAGAAGAGAAATGAGTGGCCAGTAGTTTTATTGTATCTTACATTGGTACTTTGTAGGAAGGGAGATCGTGTCGAGGCTGATTGTGACTTGACTTAGAACTGTGTTCATCCGCTATATGGTTCAGCAAACATCTATGAGTTCTTAATGTGATGTTCACAGTTGCCAACTACAGGTCTCAACAATTTAATGAATTATTTTGTCAGTTTATATGAGGTCTGTCTAAAAAGTATCTGACCTTTTATTTTCCCACACAAAATAGACGATAGCATGGCATCTCTGTACACAGTAAAGGAAGAGACCTTTATGCACATGCGTGAATTTTGTCCCCTCTTTCCAGAACACCAGTCGCTGCCTGTTGGTTGCTAAGTGAGGTGCTACACAATGTGTTTGTCAGATTACTAATTCTCTCAAGATGACTGAACGTGTTGAGCAAAAATACTGCATCAAATTTTGTCAAAAGCTTAGTGATTCTCAAAGTGAAACAATTTGTAAGATGCAGCAGGTGTTTGGAGAAGATGCGATGGGTGTAACACAAATTAAGGAGTGGTTCAACTGATTCAAAAATGGCCGCACATCAGTGGAGAGTGACCAGCATTCTGGCAGGCCCTAAACTACTTGGAGTGCAGCTGTTGTTGAGAGAGTACAACATTTGATGATGGCAGGCCATTGTTTGACCATGTGGGAGATTGTCCAACAGGTTGGAGTGAGTAAAGATTCAGCACATGCAATTTTGCGTGATTATTTGAACATGCACCGAGTGGCTGCGAAATTCGTGCCCAAGTTGTTGTCACCAGAACAAAAATACCTTCATTTTGACGTTGCACAGGACCTTCTGGACACCACCAACACTGATCCTGGGTTTCTGAACACCATGATAACTGGAGATGAGTCATAGGTGTACGGGTCCGACCCAGAAACAAAAAGTCAGTTGTCACAATGGAAGCATCCCGAGTCTCCAAGGCTGAAGAAAGTGCGGCAGGTGTGAAGCAAAATCAAGGTGATGCTAACTGTCTTCTTTGCTGTCCGTGAAATTATGTATCACAAATACACACTGGAAGGACAAACAGTGCCAAAGGAGTACTATCAAGATGGTTTCCAACGACTCCATGATGTAGTTCCACACAAAAGACCAGACATGTGGACAGCGAAAAACTGGCAACTGCATCACGATAATGCCCCCACACATTCATCCCACTTGATCCAAAATTTCTTGGCCAAGCATGGAATCACAGCCGTTCACCAGCCTCCCTACTCTCTAGACATGGCTCCATGTGACTTCTGGTTGTTTCCAAAATTGAAGATGCCACTGAAAGGATCCTGTTTTGAAAGGAGAGATGAGATAATGCGGAACACGATGATGAAGCTTAACACCATTCCAAAAGACAACTTCCAGAGGGTGTTTCCAGCAGTGGAAGTATCGGTGGGCTAAGTGTGTGCAAGCACAAGGGGCCTACTTTGAAGAGGATTAGGGTCCCAACCCCATCAGGTATTCGAAATATTTTTTCTGGCCAAAGGTCAGATACTTTTTAGACAGGTCTCGTACATTGGAGAGCCAATAGCTCTAACAAAGTGTCCATGGTCGCCATCTTTGTGTATTTTAGGTAGACCATATAGCCTGTGTTGGGCTGTGATCTGACCTCATAATGGTATCAACTGGCCTTTTTGCCAGAGGAGAGTACAGCTGTGGGGAGCTGATGAATCAGTACATATCCATGTTATAGAAATGGCAGTGTTTGTATCCAACTGGAAACCTGCATTTACTCCATTAATTTCTAGCTGCAACATGAGCTTCTGCATCTCATGTGCTGACACTAGTGGCCCCAAGTGAAATAATGAGCAATTCACTGATGGCTGTTGCCATGTGCTAGCTGAGGCAGACACTTGCTAGATACCCCAGTTTGCAGCAGGCAAAACAGGTGATGCCATGAACAGGGCAGTGACACCATTGATGCTGTGGGCTGCAACCTGCACAAGATTTGATTGCATGAATTTCCTGGGACCCACTAATAGTGATGGGGAGCAACTGTTGCATGCATGTTTATTTGCTCTGGGACATGCCATAGGTTAACAAAGGACTTCTGCTTTTGCACATAGACTTACGATAAGGGCGGTGGTCCACCAACTACTGCAGTAACCACTGTATCTGAGTCACCAGATAAACAGGTGCTCATTAAGTCAGATGATTATGTTGAATGGAAGGAGTCAGTTGATTATTGACCACAACAGTGGCTAATACTACTAACAGTCAATGTCCAAAGGAGCTTGCACCAATCCAGTTACAGCAAGAGCTTTGGCAATTTGTAGCACATTGCCCAAGGTTGGCTCAGATGACCCTAAAGCCCTTGCATTAACTTCTCTACCAGGAGAAAGATTTATAACAGCATCCTGGATTACAAGTCTGCATATGATGTGTCACTCTGTTTACGAGAATAATGACACTTATATGCTAAGCCTTGCAAGTCAGCAGCACATTCCATGTATTTTTTGTATGTTGCTTAACACATTGGTGAAATTTGATTCTGGTTACAACTAAGTGGGTAGGATGATGAAAGTAACAGCCAGCAAACCACAAACATCTGAAAGGCTCTATTACTGGAGACTGAAATTGGATGGTTTTTTGCAACACTTTTTGCAGTTTATTAGTAGAAGACAGTAAGCATCCACTCTGGTATTCTTGGACCTTAGACATAACTTACAGTGAATGAAAGACAGACTTAAAACTCCTAACTCTTGTTTCCCTCATTGAAGCAGACAAATGATGGAGTGGGAGGTTATGAAGCTGCAACTGTACACACTTAGTTTTGCAGCTCTTGTAAGAGGAATTTCTGCTGTTGCTATTGGAATTCCTCTAGCTGTTCTTACTGGCCGATTGCTTTTCTTGCCATTGCTGTTGTAGCCACAACTACCACTCCACAGCTGTAGAAACTCAAGATCTATACTTCACTGAATAGATGCACAGTGAAATAGTTCTCATTGCCACTTTTCTGTCCTACTATGCATAGGTTGAACACAATTTATGGTCACTTGGAATGGCAGTGACACAGAGATCGGTGGAGCAATAAGAGGTTCCGGTAATTTAAGAAGATGGAATTCATGAAGTGAACAGATAGCCAGAAGCAAAGTCCAGAGCATAGCAAAATGATCAAAAGCATACTCAGAACAGTCTGGAGAGCAATCTGAATAAAAAATTACACATGAGCTTAACAAACTAAAAAATTTCTAAAAATGGTGCATTTGTAAGGCATCAAGTAGTTTAAGTAGAGTGCGAGCCCTTGAAAGCGAAATATTCTAAGTACTTGTCTGGCTCACAATTTTAAGCTCTCAGTAAATTTGAAATCAGTGCACACACTGCTGCAGAGTGAAAATTCATTCTATTTTTAAGATCCTTTTTTGAGCCCTGTTGTTCTTTATGTGAGGTGTGTTTGAAATCATAAACATTCACCCTCTTGCCATCCCCACATGTCATGTAGTGATGTAGTAGTTACAGAAGTGTGTGTGTGTGTGTGTGTGTGTGTGTGTGTGTGTGTGTGTGTGAGCTTTAAATGAGTAATATTTTTCTTTTTCCAGTTACTTCAAGATCCATTGAAAATCGTAGAGACTTGTTTCGATGGAAAGGAAGATGGAGGAATGGAACTGAATGCGAGTCCATCTGAGCGTAATGTAAGTTTTCATGTCAGTATTCTATGCTTCAGGTATGATAAGACAGTCGTGAAATGTAATGGGCACTTATACTTAAATTATCATAGCTGGTGTGGCATTTTAAACTATTAGAGCATATTATTTCTGCACAAGTTCAGTGACTGTGGTTATCTTTCTGTGCTTTGTGTAAGCTGTTATAGATGCTATTTGAGTAACACTCCTGACAAGTCTGTCATTGTTTTCCATGACCATTCTTATAATAATCTGCTTCGTTTGGAATGTATGAAATGAATGTCTTAAATTCATACTTATTACAGTGTGTAGCTGTATTATGTTGTGGCAGTTCCTTCTGCTTTTATTTCTTCATTTGTTGATCGTCCTTGATGTCGATGTAATGCGTCACTACACTGGTTAAAAAATGGGTTGTGGATTCTGACACTAACTACTGTAAATTATGTAGCCGAGACTTGCACAGTTGTGTTTTGCAGTACTTTGATTTCACTGTTCTCAACCGCCCCCCCTCCCCCCCCAATAATACACAGTTATATATGTATGGCCAGTGCACTGTCATTTAAACTTCCTATAAGCCTCATTAACAGTTTGCTGGTGAAACTTAACATACTGCTACAATAGTTTCTTGTTGAACATCTACAAGCAGTAAAACCTAACCACAAAGTTCAGTTCTCGAAGAATAAATGGGTACATATGGAAACAATCACTGTCATTGTCTTTACACATGGCCTAATTGTTTAACACTTATTTCACAGTTAATTTGAAGCATTGTTGTTCTAACCAACACAGGTTACTTGTCTGAAACTCGGCCGTGGACTGACTGTCTCATGACCAAAATTCAGGGCCTTGTATATCATCACAATAATAGATTCTGAAATGACACATTGTTTAAAGCTAAATTTTGAGAAATTACAATTAAAACTTAACTCATTCGATTAACTGAATGCATTGAAAAATTGGTTCTTTTTAGCAGTTTCTTCTACTAAAAGAGTTAGGCCAAATTATTTGTGTAAATCATGAAATTAACAAATATAGTTATGCAAACAATGCTTTTGACAAAACTGTTAATTACTTTGGAATTAATTAAGGGCTGGCTTTGCTAACATGTTTCCGACCAGAGCCAAATAGATACTTTAAGAATACCTGCATTTCGTCTTCTAAATATTTACAATTATTACAGGATTTATATTTTTTTATATGCCAACAACAGAATTTGAGTTATGAAACAATTACTGATTTTGCCCTATAATAAAAGATGCTAACTAGTTATAGTCAAAATAAATTAGAAAATCAATTACATACATAAAACTAAGCACGAAATTAGATCTGGTGTTATATTCTTTAAGGCGACCACACCCTGCCTATCTAACCCATGTTAATTTAGGCAAGTATTTGACCCATTTCTGAAAAAAACTATTTGATGCAGGACCTTAATACTTTCACTGTATGTTGCATGATGCTAATAGTCAACTGTACTAAAATCTACTTTATCCATTTTTATAGTTTTTAAGAAATACTTTTTTAAATTTATTAACAAAAAACTAAAATTTTTTCTGCAGAAAATATTTTTTGTGAACTTCCTAATGGGGAAATATTAATGAATGTAGAATAAGAGGTGGCTTTTTAAGTTATGCAGAGTCTCTGAAAATTTCATTCATTTATCTATGATAGTTTCCGATATAATGGGGCATATGTACTGAAAATTTCAGTTTGCAGGAAATTGACTGTAAAGAAAATTTTTTCGATATTTGTTACTTACAGTTAATTAAAACTGTCCTGCTCTGCCTCTAGCAGGTCTTCCAGCTTCTTTTTTCCACCTTCCTGGATGTTTGTCTTGCAGTCTTGGCCATATTAGATGCAGACCTGTCTGCATCGGCTATCCTCATTTTATCGCAATGTTGCAGCTCAGTTATCATATTTTCACCATGATTAATTCCCAGCTTTTTCTGTGTTTGCCCATGCAGACATTTCCTTAGGTGGTCAGGATGAGCCAAGTCTCAAAAAATAGGTTTAATTGCTGTAACAACAGCAGCAGGAAGAGAATGCTGGTGAGAATAAGATTCTCCAGTTGCCTGAACCCTATTGTATTTGCACCATGAATTTTCTCCTGATGGACACAATCCATTACATAGCTTATTATCAGTAGAGAACTTATGGAAGAATAAGGCCCAAACATCTCTCTTCATTGCTTCCCGATTTTCTTTATTTCTCGTAGTTGCCTGCCCGTAGTATACCTGCAAGTTTTCTATTTCAGTTTTAGTTAACCGACCCTGTACGGTCAACAATTTTCCATCTTCTAATTTTTTTCCTCTCATATCAACAGTTAGTTTTATCAGCCTTGTTCCCAAACATTTTGAACATGTCCTACACATTCTGTTTTGCTAATAATGGCATCTCCATATGGATTAGAGTTCACCACATTTTTGTATGCCTTACTGTCACCATCGCCCAAATATTTGGTGTACCGTACGCCTCTTGTTTCTATGGAGCGATGAAATATTTGTTGTACTCCATGAACTTCCATGCCACCACTTGTTTCTCTAAAATTAGCCACAGAGCTGTGTTCTTTATGTTCATTGACCACTATACATTATTTGCAATATTTAGACATTATCTCCCCATCTAACAATTTACTGGTGTCTACACTCGTGGCAATCACTACTCCATTCAGAGAAGTATGTCCTCTTTTCTGCAAACTTCCATCAAATGCAACTGCAATATCTAAACGTCCATAATTTTCTTCCGCTGCTTCCCTAGCAACCAGTTTCATGCTTTCCTCACTGACCTCACATACAGCTTTCTCTAATATTGCAGTCATTTTTTCAAATTTATTTGGTGGTTGATGTAAGTTCATCACTGAACAAAATGTTCTCCCTGCAGCCATTCCCTTGCCAATGGGCCGTAAGGCATAAACTAATCTAGTATTGATTGCATAAGGGCCACTTGCATCTGGTTTTTGAAGAACTCATAAATGAAATCACAGCTGAGCATTTTGTGCAAATTTAATCCAAAGCACTTGCTATGTCTTTTCCCCCACTGGCACTCTCATAAATTTTCACACGTAATTCACCACACTGTCTATATTGTACAAATTTAGAAATTACATCTGATGATAATCTCAAATTTATAATGATGTTACTTCACCCCTTGTCACTTAACAGTAAATTCATTGAAATGGTGAGAGCTTCTTTGATGATGCATTCGTTGAATAATTACAATTAGAAACATAGTTGCCAGGCGACATAACCTCTTGTACAGAAAACTTTCTAAACTTGTTTCCTCTAAATTGTTGTTTCTTGAAAATGCCTTTACATATCGTCATGTTCAATAAACACAACAAAACACATGTAAACAAGCACTGCAAACGTAAGTATAACAACTACTCGCAATCACACTTGAACAAAACTGACAATGTGTTTGAAAGCGTGTTGTTTACAAACAGCAGAAACAAAAGAGTACCAACCGTTGCATTCCAAGGATTGCCAACACACTCGGGAGTAAAAAAAATAAAAAATAAAAAAAAACCAACATGCAGTGTAAGGGATATAAAGATATATAATACATGCAGGAAAGTGGGCATGACACATAAATACAGGTGGTAGGAAAATGTTCTTTAAATGCTCAAAAAAAATTTTTTTTTCAGATAAATCTTTTTCAGAGTACTTAAATAAAGCCTTAATCTATTGAAATATGATGAAAACCGAAAATCAATATTTTTCGACCTGAACCATGGTGTTGTCCCCTTAAAACTAAGGGGGCAATCTTTCTCTTTTATGAAAATGCAGACAGTATTCATGTATGTTAATGGTAATTAGTTAAAATTAAAAAAAATGAATTTAAGATGGCAAAGCAAGAGGGGAATTAAAATTATCCCAACTTGCTTCGTCATGTCACCCCCACATTGGATTGACCAGATAGATATTGCTAATAGCTAAATGGGCAGTTCACTAACAACAAGTGATGCCAGAACTTGGGTTTAAAATCTACACACACAAAAATATTTTGTAAGAAATTCTATCAAAGAGTATATGTTTTTTTCAAATTTATATGTATGTGAACTAGCCATACGAAAATCCCCATACAAAGTAATTACATAAAGATCACAAAATATCTGCAAGTTATACTTTTAACAAAATTTATGCATTTTCATCATAAGAGATGTCCTTTTTGGGTAAGCAAAGACTTACATTTTAAAACACATACCACTTGGTACAAGCACTGCCTTGCTAAACAAATTAAATCCTCATGGGTTGGAAAAAAAAAATTAGATTACACTGCACATTGCAGTTCACTTGCTCAGTGCTCAGTTTTTTTCACAGGCACTTTCAATTTTTCAATGAGCTTTTAAACACTTTCTCTCCAAGCTGTCCACGCCTTCAACAGGTCCAAGTGGCAGTTAGCCAGGAAATGCACTGCTGTCAGTTCCCTTGGAGCTGGTTCTCCTCCACCACAGTACATGAAAAAATGAGACAAAATACCCTACTTTAGTACACTTACTTTTACTTCTAACTCAAGTCTAAAAAAGTTGTTTAACACTAATGGCAAATGATAGTCCTTACATCATAAATTAAATACATAGTTCTCATAACATTACAATAATTAGTGGCAAATCTGACTATAGTACGAAAGGTAGGGACGAGAAAAATTTTAAAATCAAGTGCACATTACAATGCAAAACATTACTCTTAAGTCATAACTGTCTGAAACTGGTTAAACTTGAAAGATTTGGTCTCTCTTCCATTTGCAAAAATAGCAAAAATTCAAGATGCGCAGTAGCACAAAGTTACTAATCATCACGTAATGAAAAAAAAATAGTGTCACCATTACATAACTTAATTACTATTCAAATCAAAATTACGGGGCTGGAAGTTGTACCAAATCCTTGCCCTACTTCTCTACTCAACTCTGAGTACTACTCATTCAAACAGAAAATTAAATCCTCATCAAATGTTCCAAAAAGGGAACTGACAGCAAGAATATTCACATCAGTCTAACATCTATCTGTTAATCAGCCAAATTAACTTTTCTTCACCCCATATGACCATTTTAAGCTCATAATTCCTCAGAACACAAATAGAAGTTTTCAGATATCATATCGATCCAGTGATGCAGCATTATATTATTTGTAAATATTGCTCTTTCTGTTAATCTCTCATTCCCAGGAAGGAGGAGCAGGAGGAGTATCAACCTCATAAAAAGAACCAGGGTTCTTCTGGTACCCTGTATAGGGCCTCTTCCCAGGGTAATGGTGAAGACCTCAATGGCATCTGCGACGGATGGCTTCAGAATGGTGTCGATGGCGAAAGATTCAAACCTATAGTGTCTGTACTCCAGAGGAATGGATACAAAAGGCGTCTGATTCAATGTTAGGGGTGGCCTCATTTAAACCATGGAAGGCAATGGGAAACCACCACTGTTATTTTCCCAAGACAACCTCATGGATTTACTCAATCTTAAATTAGATTCCGGAGTAAGTCCTCCAGTCAAATCTCTGAGGGGGGGAGGGGGGGGGGGGCAGGGTTGAGAGGAGCCTTGGAATGCAAAGATCAATCTGAACCATCCTTGTAAAGTGTTAAAAGGATAGCGACCTGGAATGTGCGAGGTCTCTTACAGACAGGAATGCTTGTTATCGTGGAGAGAGAAATGGATCTTAATGTGCTAGATGTACTTGGACTCAGCGAGACACTGGAGAGGGTGTGACCACTTCATGACTCAAGCAAAGAATACAGTATATTTTTCCGGGTGTGCGGATATGAATAAAAATGACATTGCTCTAGTGATTCCCAAGAACCTCTGTAATGCTTTCATGCTGTGAGCCCATTTGCAACAGAATTATCTCCATTAAAATGAAAACTATTCCATGCAATATCAAAATCATTCAGGCTTATGCTCCCACGGTAGCTTCATCAGACATAGTAATAGATGAATTCTATGAGTTGCTAGAAAATACTATCAGAAAGATACACAAAAAGGAAATATTAGTCATCCAAGGTGACTTTAATGCAAAGATAGGTGAGACTGTAGATGATGGACACATGAGCTCTGTGGTTGGACTTCATGGCCTGGAAGTGAAAAATGATCATGGGTAGTGGCTACTGGAATTTTGCATGAATAACAACTTATCTGTTTGGCATATCCTCTTTCAACATCACCCACAGCAGCAATGCACATGGATTTCTCCAGGGAATAGGGTTAGAAATCAGATTGATTTCATTTTGGTGAGACAATGCTGGCGTACTTCGGTCCTAGGTAGCAAGACCTATCCTGGAGCAGGCTGTGGCAGTGACCAATTCATGTTGTATATGATAATTAAGATAAAACTGAAAGTGACCAAAAATAAAACAGTAAGGCAGATTCATCTGACTGACAAAAATAGTCTCAAAGAATTTCAAGAAAGAACTGTGGTATCGTGTTGAAGCTGCATGGGCAGCTGTACCTGTACACGCCATCCAAGCTCTGTTTGACTCAATGCCCAGCCGTATCAGGGCCGTTATTATGGCCAGAGGTGGTTGTTCTGGGTACTGATTTCTCAGTATCTGTGCACCCAAATTGCGTGAAAATGTAATCACATGTCAGTTCTAGTATAATATATTTGTCCAATGAATACCCGTGTATCATCTGCATTTCTTCTTGGTGTAGCAATTTTAATGTCCAGTAGTGTAATTCGGAAAAATCCCTATTAATGTAGGTAAATAACTCATGATCTTGTAACATCAAAATCCAAAATTTTCGCCGTTTAATATCTGTTGATAACTTGCGCTGTACTTTTGATTTTGAAGCTGTAAGCTGTATTCCAGAAACTATATTTAATATGTAATTGATGTACTAATGTATTTATTTTTGACTGTATATAATTGATTGTAATTATAAAGAAATTGCTGGGTAATAGCCAAGTGAACATTATTGAAATGTGTCGATAGCAATTACGAAATGGTAGTAGTTGTGCCGTTGTTTCTTTGCGTATGAAGAATGTCATGTTGTGAGCAGTGAGGCAGCAGAGCAGCTTGAGTTGTGAAAGAGTCATGAAAGAATGCAGAAGTGTTTGTTGGGTGATCCCACTGCCGCGGTATGCAGCTATGCTCGTGCGAATGTAGACACGCCTGATTTGTAAACCCTTTTGAGAGGACAGTAGGGGAGTTGACATGCAAAGAAGCTGCAATTCAAACTGTTGCCTGTCCTATAATTATTCGTGGCTCTGGAGATGACTTGGGGTTCTCATCGAGGAGGAGCAGCAGCAGCAGCAGCAGCAACAACAACAACAACAACAATGGCAGCTTAGCATTATCGTTGGCTACTTTTTTAGGCGTCCGCACAGCTACAACATTGTAAGACTGTTAAGTGAAAAATTATAAACTTACATTGACATTGCCCAGCAACATTTCTTTCACAAAGTGTGAATAACTTGAATAATAACATGCAATAGCTCAAGCCTGTAGGGCACCTGTGTTGTCATTGTCCTGAGACATTATTACCAAGCAGGGTTGGTTTCCTTTCCATGCAATCACAACGTGTCATAAGAATATGAAAATTGATTAAATATTTACTATCAGTTTTTTGTTTTTTCTAACGACCAGTTTTGGTCTAAATTTTCTGCCTCAGCAACTGTTCATTTTTGTATTACATGACTGAGGCTACTTAAACTAAAATTTCACTGGAAAAACTAATAACTAAAGATTCAGCACAAATTAAGATTTCACAATTTCTTTTATTCTGTATTTAGCTTAGCGAGCGACTTCATCTGTCTTGGCATGTATTTTATTGTTTTTATTTTAAAAGTAAAACCAATTGCTCGTTTGCGTAAAGTAAAGTTAGTTCAATCTTTCACTACTCAAAAGTAAATTGCTTGCTTTTTCTAAATTTTGCATTATGTTATACTGAGGTTTCTGAAAGTATTTTTTTTTTTTTACCTGAAAAGTTTAAATTTAGCCAGTCATCTATTTAACCAGTAATTTCATTTAACTTTACTTTCAAAATTTAGTATTCCAGAATAAGTAACTGCAAACTCAGTGCTTTCTGATTCATGTATTTTCTCATGAATTGTGCAGTGGAAAAGCATGACAATCTTGTTGCCACACCAGTGATTATTGCTTAAATCTCTTTGCCATTACTTTTCTCAAGATGCTGGAGATCCATTACCGTAGTGAGCTGGTGACCATTTAATTATCCCCTTTTTAGTCAATTGGTGTTTACTTTGTGTTATCAGTGATTTTTGTAGTAAATATTATGTTGTACCCTTTTCCTCCGTGCTGTTTGTGAGCGATTGCACTGTACTCCACCTATGTTCTAGTTATCATCAGTTTCTTTCCTTAAGTGCAGAATAGATTCTTCCTTCAGAAATGTCTGTTGTACACTTTCCTCCAACTAACTGGCTTTATTTTCTGTTGATAATGATAGCCTTACTCACTGTAAAATTTCATTAGGCATGTGTGGTCATAATCAATTACATCACAATCCAGTAGGCCGATTAGGGAGGGGGAGGTTACAATCAGGCAAGAATTTTGCGGAAAACTGTGTGTGAAAGCATTTTCTTGAAAGCTGGAGCCTGCAGTTGATTATGGATGAAGCCGTGTATTGTAATAGCTTCAGTTCTACTTGGGATTTCCCTTCTCCGTGTAATGCGAAGAGATTACGTATGTAATTGTCAAATGCTGTTCTTCACCCGTCAGTAAAAGGATAAGCTACAGGGTTAACATAATGACATACACTATGGCCGATAGACGTTTTAATGAAAATGTTAGTATTCTGATTTCATCGACAAAGAGCCAATCATATGATTGACCACTTTGCTCACTGTATGAGTCAGTAATGTAGAGAAATGGCTCCATTTTTACATACGGTCGCAAAACTTTTTCCAAATACTGATGATATGTTTCTTTTGTGAGCTGTCCTGATTTTATGGCTGTTGCGTACACATTATGTTGTCTACCACTAATTGGTTTAAGCTTTGGTGGATTTGAGGACCATATTTGCCTCTGACAATAAGAGGAACAAATACTGTTGGTAACAGTTTTTTGGAAAGCGTTAATCCATGTCAGTTGTGATGATAAATCTCTCTTTAATACTACATCTGATGATAAACAATACAACAAGTATTTGAAATGCTTTCTTCTTTTGTCTATAATTACATCATGATGGTAGAAAAGATATTGAACTTGCATATTTCCATGACAACAAAAGAGAGAGGGGAAAAAATACAGGACACTGGATTTGAACACATGGTGCTAAAATTCAAAACTGTATTCAGGGCAGTTTGTTTCCAACTCACCTAGATATACATTACACAAGAGAACTGATACTGTCACAATGAAACTTTCATTGAATTTTTTCAGAAACTATAGAGTGTTGGCACCTAAGGCTAAATAGGCATCCCCTCCTTTTCACCCTTCTAAGCTTTCACTGCATCAGACAGCTGAGTACGCTATTTTCCCCTGTAAGTTAATTAGGCTGACTGTTGCCCATGTATCTGCCTAAAACTCAATCAGTTGCCCATCCACCACCAGTGTCAACGGAATACACTCAGTCAATGCTTGTAGGGCATTGTAAACAGCCTCAAAGTCCTGCGGAAACTCTGGGACTCTTGAAGACCATCCTGCAGCATGACGACTGTCATAAACGGATACCGAATGGCCTCCTTTTCAGCATACCTTACACGTGGAGCCTGTGAATAAGCAAGCCTGTCTAATATGCACCAAATGACACTCATGTTAGGACTGCCAACTTTCTCTTTGAGCAGAAACGGGTGCGGAGGAAGAACAGCGCTGGATGTCCGACCAACATCGTGAATGGGAATCATAACTTTTTGACATACTTGTAGCCACTGAGATTCCTGCAGGGAAAGTCAGGTAGTGTTGTGATATCACCACATGTTGTCATTGGTGTCATTGCACAGTTACTTGACAGAAGGCAAGGTTGGCTGGTCAGCTGCACAGGGCACCAGGGGTCTGCTTACTGTGCAAATCTAATTTCTCCCCCTGTCAGTTGTTGGAAAGCACATCCATTGCTGCTACCATAGTACATGTGATTCAGCAATCAGGTCAGCTTCATCTAAAGGAGGATCTGACAAGGCCAATGGCCTAGTTTGCACCTCAAGGTCACATGTTAGATTATCACATTTGTATATAGTGAGTCCGTATATGAGGTAGCACATTTGGGACACTTGAGTGAGAGACATTGAGGTGTTTTGCAAAGGTAAGTTTCTTGAGCTTGGTAGAGGGTTTCAAATTTTGCACTATTTTGTAGAACCTCACACTGCTGGAAATTAACAAGGCAGCCATATCAGCTAGGTTAATGATACACCTTACTTAACAGTGCAGCATGGACTGAAGCAGGTGCTTGCCCCACATTTCTGTACAGTCTTTGAAACTGGCTCTCAATTGAGGGCAGCAGAGGAGCAGGGAGTTGGAACACCAGCATAGAGACTGGCACAAAGGAAAGTACAAACATGACCAGCCCATATGATGGAAAACAACTAGCACGCAGATCCCTGAGGATGGTGCAATGTACAAGCCAGGTGTGTGTTAATGACGTCAGCTAAAGAACTGGCTGATCCGACCTATAGCTGCCAACAAGTAGACACCCAGGTGAGCAGTTGTGCCTATACAAATGGAGTGCGCACTGCCCCAATAGCTTCTTGCACTGCTGTGCTGCATGACCCACACTAGCCCATCTGCTCCATCTGTATGTCAAATTGAGGGACACGAAATAAAAATTTTATATCAGTGTTTAGAATACTTAGTTGTTGTAGTTAATTGGTTTAAAATATAAATTTTTGTATATTATATGTTCAGTTGTGCATAAAAACAAATAACTTTTTGAGATGTTATGCTGTTACATTGGGTTACAAAAGTAATACCTATTGATAGCTGCTTTGAATGTGACAGAAGTACAGGCACAAGAGCTATTACACAAATGTTTTAAGTAGGAATCTATAATGATAAAACTGAATTCCATGTCATGGATTAATGACAAAAAAGTTTGATCACTATCTCTCTGTAATGAGTGATGAAGAGATCAATACCATATGAAACAAAATCCCATACCCTTGGAAACCCTACAAGGAGCACTATAGATGACAAATGCAAAATACAAATAAAGAAAAGTGTCTGAAAGTATTGCTCTTTCTTCCTCCAAGACTCAAATGGGAATGGGCTTCAATAATTATAATAAGCTTTGACATAAAATAGGGCTTCAAGAATGAATAGTTAATAACAAATGAGATGCTAATATACTATATTAGTTAGAGAGACATGTATGTTGATGTCAGTTTTAGAGAACTTTGTAACACAGATAGTTATAAAACAGCTATTGGTTCGCATAGAAAAAAAGAATTTTTCACATAAAGTATGACACACAGATCAACATCTTATAATGTCACTATATTCCTAAAGGATGCCATTTGGATTCGCTTTGTGAGTTTGTGATTTTTACAAATTTGAAAAAATTCATAAAACAGTTTTTAAATGAAAATGCTCTTTCCATAATAAAGCATTTTTCCAAATATTTTCTTGTCTGTTTTGATGCCTTCTCCCTGTTGTTGCTTTTAGTTTCTTGGGGGGTTCCTGTTACTGCTGGTTCACACTTGGCGAGTAGTAGTTTGATCTAATTGTTATTTTGTTCTGGCAGATAACTGTACATTGCAGATGGCAACTACAGAGAGGCATTATGTATCCTACTTTTCCATGTTACTTACATATCAATAGTTAAATAATTGTTTACTCATTTTCTTTTTTAGAGAGCTTTACCTCATTCTGTTTTATACTGCAAATATTTTTAATCATATATTTGGGCCTGAGTTGCCAGTTGATGCCACTATGCAATTAGCTGTAGCTTTCAGTTCAAATAATTGGCCTTCCGATATGTTTACATTGTTAGTGTCTATTGGGGCCTGTTCAGTTGATGACTTATCATGTATTGTGCTGAAGTTTGTGCAGTTGTGTATGAAAGTAAGTTAAGTAATGGAACACTTTTTTCTAAAAGCAAGTTGATTTTATTGAGGATGTCAATACACCATATTATTCCCCACTTTTTTCCTACAAAATCTTATTTTTAAACATTATTTCCATTCAGTGTAATGACCTTACACCACCATACTGGGAGGACCTGTATGCCCACATGGTAGCACTCTACTGGTTGTCATCAGAGCCAACATGCTGCTACATCAATGATCTTTCTGCCATTTGTGTGCAGCTTCCAATGGAGTACATCCTTCATTTGGACAAACAGATGGATGTTGTAATGTGCAAGATCCAGGTTGTAGTGTGGGTGAGGAAGAACAGTCCAATGAAGTTTTGTGAGCTTCTCTCAGGTGCACAGATTTTTGTGAGGCCTTGCCTTGTCGTGAAGAAAGTGAAGTTCATTTGCATTTTTCTGGCAACGAACACGGTGAAGTTTTTTCTTCGATATTATGAGGGTTGTGCTACCTTTTTATAATGATGACAGATGCCTTTCGCAGCAGCTCACCGTGCTTTCCTTCATTCTTGTATCTCTGAAGACATCCTGCAGGCACCTATGAATATCTGCCATGCTCTGGTTTTCCACCAAAGGAAACTCGGTGACAGCTCTCTGCTTGGAACCCACCTCTGTAATAACAAATGCCTTTTTGAAGGCTACATATAGCACTGCCACATATCAGAACATCATTAAACTATATTGGCTGATGTTTATGATGCCCCATAGCAAAACCCTCATTTTTTCAATCATAATTTCCCATGAAAAAATTGTGCTGCATTACTTATTGAACATCCGTTGTATATAGTTAAAGGAAGACAATAATTTTTGTGTATCATAGATAACAGGGAAAGGACAGTTTTGTGTACACAGTAGCACAAAAAGTAATGAGAAATTGACAGTTTTTAGCCACATGACACAAATGGCACTTTTTATGTAATTAATGAAATTTAGTCTTGTCCCAGTTTTATGAAACACTGTCATAAATGTGAAGACAGTAGTGGTTGAATGTTGACATTGGGTTTTTAATTTTTTGTGAGCTGAGATTCGTGTGCAATGTTTCAATGACACTTCATGTCATGTGTAAAGAACTACAGCTCTAGATGTATTGTAAAATGAAAACATGATGCTTCCAATGAACTCCAGTTTGATAGCAGTTTTAATCACAGATGTTACATGTAGAGATACTGGGACAACAAATGGAATAAAAAGTAATGCATGTATGAGAGATCTTTAATGTGGTGCATCAAGTAAATTCCATATTTTCTTTGTACACAATTATAAATATGAAAACTATCAAATACAGCATTTCAGCTTTGCAGACATGTGTATCAATATGACATTGGTAGTTTTGTGTCTATCAGCCACTTGCAAGACAGAGTATATGATGGTATGCAAATATCATTATCAGCATATAAGATAAATTGATGGTTTTTAAGTCGTGCTACTGAGTAGGATGATAGCTTTTATGGAATCACATTTATTGGGTTTGCCAACTCACAACCAAATTACCACCTTTCAACACAACCTAGACATTGGGCTATGCAACAGATTGGGCTACTCATCACAAACATCATTCACCAAGTAGTGTAATGTCAGTCATGTTTGTATGATTTATGCCCTGTGTTGTGACTGGTTGGCAGAAGCATCATGTTGATTTATGGGTTTGTGAAAATCAAGTACTATATTTGGGCCGGCCGAAGTGGCCGTGCGGTTCTAGGCCTGCAGTCTGGAACCGCGAGACCGCTACGGTCGCAGGTTCGAATCCTGCCTTGGGCATGGATGTGTGTGATGTCCTTAGGTTAGTTAGGTTTAACTAGTTCTAAGTTCTAGGGGACTAATGACCTCAGAAGTTGAGTCCCATAGTGCTCAGAGCCATTTGAACCATTTACTATATTTGGTTATATTCATATTTACACCAGCATACTATTCAGATGTGCAGGGCAGTTGAATTGCATTTGTGATCTCTCCATAGCAAGTCAGTTTTGTACAACTTGTGTGTAAATATCAGGAAATGTGTTTTCCTGTATTTCAAGCGAAATGAGTTTGAATGATTCTTTATAAATATGGGTAAACAAATTTTTGATAATTTGACATTTTGAAAATAAGCTTCTGAAAAATTAGAAGTGACAAATAATTCAGGCAGAAGTGAAGCAAATACTGAATCACAGAGTTTCACCTTCAAACTTGGCGAGCAACTCTTAGCCACAGATCCAAGCTAATGAATCACATCCCTTCATAATTTAATAGTAAAAAATTTCTGTGCCAACAAGAAATGCAGATATTGTGAAACATATGATGATGGACTGAAGGCAGTTTGTCTGTTGAGTTCAAATAAAGATTCTGGACAGCTACTTTCATGCTGCTGCAAAATGTTGGGTTGATGGTATAATGCTAAAGGAGAGAATTTTAAAGTTGTGTCAATGTATTCATTTAAAAAACTTTAAAGTGTATGGTTGGAGAGAGATTTTATTTCTAATATATTAAATTTAAGATTTAAAAAAAATGTTTTCTTTCTCCAGTAATGTAAATAAATCTGATGTCAACAGACATATTGTAATTCAGAGTTATCATCTGCAACAAAGATAATAAAACAATGAAAGAAAACAGAAATAAACAACACGAAGCACTTAAAAATAACCCATCAGAAACTAAAATCAAATTTGAACAAAAAGACACAAAAACTTGGCATACAATAATACAAACATTGTCAAAAATAGAGCCAAAATTGGCTGAAAATAAAACAGCTTTTTCCTGTCCTCATATTGCATCTATACATAGGGTGATGCAATAATCCCAACCTATACACAGTAAGGCTAATTCTGCATACATATCGTATTAGTTACAGAATTGGCTGTAAGTAAGTGATGTTACCCAGAGAAAATCATTTACAGCCTCTCATATGAAGTCTCAATAGAGCAAAACAAGAAAAACTATCTACTTGGATCATCCTTTTGGGTTGCTAAGGTTTTTGCTTGTGTGGAGAACAAAATTATTCTTGATAAACTAAAATGCTTTGGTATCAATATTCTCTCTTGTGTGAAACAAAAGCAGATGGTCCATTGATTGACTTTTACATGAAAATGAAACAACTCACAAGGGAATGATCCACTCTGACATTTCAGAACCCATGTGGAAATTTTTCAGGAGAAATGAACCATGAAAATTTTAGCTGCTAGGACAAAATTTTAAATATTTTTGAAAAATGGTGGAAGTTAATATTTTTTGTCACATGTTGATCTACTATTAATGGCACTTTTTTACTAGTGTGTGGAACAGTGAATGAGCAGAAGTAATTGTGACAAGAGAGAATAGTGTTACAATCCAGGACTACACACAGACATGGAAATTACAAGCACTTAAGTTTTACCAAATATGACATACACCTAAACTGTTTTATATGTATTATTGCAAAGATGACTAACAGAGAATGAAATTTGTGGCACATTTTGACTTTACATTACATGTCTTCCATCACGTCAATTAGGAATTCTTTGTTTTAAACTGGAATAGTACATACACATACATAATTTAAAATAATCCATATAGAACAGTTATAGTAATGAATTCTGAAATTTGCACATTTTACTCACAATGAAATAATTTCTTTGTTATTCCTTATAGTTGTCACAAAAATAAGAAATGTTCACAGAGTGACAGAAAGAAACATTTTCCTTGCACTAGGCACACTTAACAAAAATGGAAGTTACTGCAGTAAGCACTTCTCAGTAATTGCTAGTTTTATTTAGATAAAATTGAGATGATCTCTGTTCTGCATATTGTTTTGTTTACTAGACATATTTGATCAAATTTGAAAACTTACAACGCAAATAACTAAAGTTGAAAGATAATTTCCTGCTGATAAATGTGAAATGATGGAGATCTAGCTGTCTCAGATTGTCCAACAATTTTCTGAAAACTACTTACCACTGTTGAGAAATTTTTTTGTCAAGGATTGAATCACATTAATTATTCCTAGGGAATTCACATAATATCAAGTCATTTTGTCATCTTCCTGAAAGACATAGCTGATATGTACAGGTTAGTAGTCCAACAAAAGCAGTGAATTATTTTCTCCAGACAGCAAGAAGTTTTGAACAAAATGTTGTAACCTGGTGTTTCATATTTCTCCGTACTTTGATACATTAATTACAAGATTAGTCCCTAAACACTCCCAGACAGCATCAGCCTCTCTCCCCACTCCTACACTACTATCCCTTCCCTTTCCGCACCCCCTCCAGACTGCTGCTTGCATACCATGTGATAGTTGCATTCTGGCCTTAGATGCTGGAGTTAGCTGTCATGTGTGGATGAAGTGTGCTTGCTTGTGTGTATGAATGGTTTGTGTCTTTTACTGGTGAAGACTGTGACTGAAAGATTTATGTGAGTTCTTTTAATTGTGCCTGTCTGCAACATAACATTTCTTCTTGACAGTAAGTAGCATGTCTTTTCCTACGTTGTCAATTACAAGATCCTTGCATGTTATCTTTCTTTTTCAACTTTTGGTCCTAATTTCCCTGAGGCTCCTGAAGACTGACACAAGACTTGTATTATTTGTGTACAAATGTGTCATAGCATTGGAGATTAGAAAACACCATGTTTTACTATGAAGTAGTGAGTTATGGTCTGCACACAGTTCTCACATGAACCTTTGATTAATCAGTGGTATATGCTGCAGTTGCTGAGATAACAATAAGCTTTGTCTTCTCATTAGCTTTGAATTTCCCTATAGTATATCCTAATAAAGACACCACCTTGAAACAGCCACAGAATGTAAACTATGTAATTTTATGACTGCTTGATTCTGCTTAACCACCTTGAATAAGCAGAAATTACCATTGTTCATCTCGTTTGCAATTCAGGAGCCCAACTGAATAGATCTTCATAGGTAATGGTATGTTCTCTCTCATGAGTAGTTATAAGTTGTAAGGGGGCTTCGCCAACTTTCATTTTGGTTCATATTTCTTTCTTCCTTTTAAACAATTCTTTCAGATTTTATGAAATGGGCCCAGCTTTTCACACTCCATCACTTCAGATGGAGTATTGCTGAGTGCAAAACAATGAAATATGTTGTTATCCGATTCCCCAGAAGTTAAACTCTGAAAATTGTACTACAAGCAATAATGGAATCTGCTGCAGTTCCAACAGCCATAGTCATGTGTTGATGTGTTACTAGCTGTAAAATTTCCACCATTATAAAATGAAAATGTGCAGTGAGGAACAGAAACAAAAAACACACAAGAAATGTGCCATCAAAGTGTTGAAAGCAATCATTTCTTTTTTTACTGCTGATTTTGTGGTCTATGCAGTGAACCTGAAATTACCTTCCAGTTACTTATTCAGGACTGCGCCTATTACAAAGTCCCAAATGAGAAACAATGTCTACATAATAAAATATCCCCTACAGACCCATGGAACAAAATGGCTTGTGTGTGCAAATGAGGAAAGTGAGACTCCTGGTACCTGGAAGAGTTACACCTCCCTGTGTCATGACATTCATTTCAGAATTCTATTCTATCTGTGTTTACAGTTTATAGCCTCTAAATAAAGAATAACCTATTTGAGGAAAATCCAAGGTTGGAATGGTGGTGATCATCAGTACCACCCGTGGTGTACGTGCAACGTATGTTTCCCACCCATTAGAGAGGATGGTTAACAACAGAGATCAAAGTGTCTTTTCAGGAAGAGTGAGTTTTAGAGCTGTACATAATTCAGAGGACTAACTCTAATCAAAACAATGTGCACTTCAAGTAGAATTACAGAATTGTGAGAAAGACAAAACTATGCACTACGCCTAAAAAATTCAAAATTACAAGAACAAGACAAAAGAAGTTTGGGCATTATTTGAAAGAAATTTTCTTAACTCTGTAAAACAAATGATGATGAACTCCCTGAGGAGTGTAGCAGTGAAACGGATGAAATTAAATTCAAGTCATTGGAACAATTCATTGAATTTATAAGCCAAACATTAGCTGTAAACAAAGGGGGTAAGAAATGAATTGTTGAAAGGAGATGCAATACACTTATACAGGTATTGCCCATTCCTCCATTAGACTTTAGTTTTGTCTTATAAACTATAGAAGGGATTACAAAATCTTCAGATCATCAAAAAGAAGTGATATTTGTGATTTATGATGTTATTTCAGCCAAAATACTGAAATATAGTGTCAACTTTATATTACCCCACCTCCTTTGGTTATCTTTGCGGTTGGCCAGTGAGTTGAGGTGTATTTGCTGAAAGAGTGCAATATGCTGTGGTAAAACACATTTATAAAAGTGGATGTATGCAAGTGAGCTGTGACCATAGATCCGTATCCCTCTTCCCATGTTCTCATTTTTTCCCCCTTTCTTCAGAAGGTTATTGGTAACATAATATTGAATAACAGCTGTTGGTCTTCCATAAAGACTTCTCTACAGCGGACAGAATATGTGATGTCAGTATGTAATGTCTACTAGAACTAAAAGTTAAGACTTATCCTCTTAATATTGTGATTTTGCCAGGGCCTTGGATACTATGTCTATTTGTTGTTAGTAATAATGATGAAAGTAGTCTGAAATGTGAGTCAAAATCACAGTACAGGAATTAAAAGTAATTTCCATATGGACTAAGCATACCTGTCTACAGTTAATGAGTTTGGGAGTCTGGTTCAATGTCTGTTACAGCTTAGCAGTAGACATCAGGGAGGATTTTAAAAATGTTCCTTTTTAGCCACTCATTCTGTAATTTACCCAAATATTTGGCTCCAGTTATGTTAATTATGCTTAACTCTTGATGCTCGTTTCACCTGTATGCAGGACGAGACAGTCCACAATAGAGATATTCACAATGAGTAAATATGGCAAGGTGCAGTTTTCCCTAAGCTATAGCCAACAATGTGACGAATTTTCTAACTTGTTTAAGTAATTTTTAATGCTTCTAGTTGTTGAAGACTTTAAAAAAACAGTATTGTTTACTTTTTTCTCTGATATCCTAAAGAGAGTCTGACAAAGTGTGTAATGGTGGAACATGTGGAACTTGATCAGATAGTAATACATGGTGACAGTGCTGCAAACCACTTCTAAGCAATATAATGTGTAGTGGGTTGTGTGTTTGGAAGTGGAGAAGGGTAGATACTTTTTGAATACGATCCCATCCCAATTGCCTATATTGACCAGCTCATGTTCTCTTCTTCCTCTACAGCACTGCACTACAGTGGAGATTAAATGTTTGATAAACAGTCAGTTTGCTATGGAGGGAATTTGTGGGTGTTGAGCGATGTAACACAGATCTGATAAGACTTCAATGTATTGATAGAAAACACTTCAGTGACATTTGCTAATAATACATGTTCTGAAAAAGGGTCAAGATCATAATACTACACATTTCTGGAGGATAACAGAAGAAGCATGAAATTGGTTCACAGGTAACAGGTTAACCCTTAATCTAGCACAGACTTACAAGTCAGGTAGTCATGAAAGACTTTCTAGTGAATCCAACAATGTTTATCTTAGCAGCAATTGCCATTCTTTTGCCATCAAATAAAAGCTACTATTGGTCTTAGCAATAGTATATGTTGCTCCGCCTCTGTCCCACTGTCAGGTGAAGAGGTCCCACTAATCTCTGTTCCAGTGTACAAATTGTGTTGCATGGTGCTTCATGACCACAGGATTCATTGATTTTGCATTGTAAGTTGCCCGTTTTAATATTCTAAACCAGTAAAAGACCAAAGGTGTTATGGCTGGTGAGTGGGCAGGCCATTTCATATTTTACAAGCAATCAGTCGAATGGTCTCAAAGTGTTGTGACATGAAGATCTGTAGTGATCTGTGCTGCGTGGATAGAAGATTTGTCATGGTGGTATTATGTGGATTGTTTTGTATCTAGTGGACTCTAAACCGGCAGCGACATATGTTACAAACTGTAGAAACTCCATCAATAAAACAAGGACAAACGATGCAGTCCCTCCAAAGCATATACCACATGTTGACAGACCAAAGTTGTTTATCCTTTTCTCTCTGTCAGTGTGGATTTTCAACTGACCAGTTTGCATGATGCAGAAATGGATTTGCCCTTGATTTATAAGCAGTGCTTCATTCAGAAACAAAATATTAGGATAACTACTGCTAGCGTTCACCCCTGGTAGCTCAGTGGTCAACATGACAGAATGTCAATCCTAAGGGCCCGGGTTCAATTCCCGGCTGGGTTGGAGATTTTCTCTGCTCAGGAACTGGAAGCTGTGTTGTCCTAATCATTATTTCATCCCCATTGACACACAAGTCGCCGAAGTGGCTCAAATCAAAAGACTTGCACCCGGGGAACGGTCCACCTGATGGGAGACCCTAGTCACATGACACTTACTTACTTACTACTGCTAGCCATGTCCATTTGAATCTGATTACTGTAGTAAGCCTCCTTTCTCAACAGTTTCTAAACCACCCCCCAAACTTCTCACCATTACCCAGTTGACAGTTTCTTAATTCCTTGTGATGTGTCCTTCAAAATGATAGCTTCTTGTAGTCAGTTGGTACCCAAATTGATTTAGCATCTTCCATCAGCCTTCTTGTGTAGCATCATGTATCATGTTTCAAATGCCTCTATTCTTTTGTGAAGTGTTTATCATTCACATTTGACATCTGTATGAGACTACACTTCAGACAAACACCTTCAAAAAAGTTTTCCTAACTTAAATATATGTTTGATGTTAACTTCTTTGTGGAGATATGTTTTTTCTATTGCTTGTCTTCATGTTGCATCCTCTCTACTTTGGCCATCATCAGGCATTTTTTCTTCAAATAGCGAAAATCATCTGCTACTCCTAATCTGGTTCTCTCAGCATCACGTTATTTAATTTCAATTCATTCCATCATCCCTGTTGTCCTTTTGTGGATATTTATGTACACCTTATAAGCCCTTTTGAAGACTCCATCATTTTTGTGCAATTATTCTTTCCAGGCTTTTTCTGTCTGACAGAATTACAATTTTATCAGTAAACACTGGGTTTTATTTCTTCTTCTTGAACATTAATTCTGTTCTAACGTTTTCCTTGGTTTCTTTTACTACCTGTCCGGTGTTCAGACTGAAAAAATGGGAGGATAGGGTACAACTCAGTCACATTCCCTTCTCAACTACTGCCTTGGGTTCATGTCCTTCAACTCTTATAACAGCAGTCAACTTTCTAGACTCAATGTAGATAAGTCCACCTTCAAAGTTTCCCAGTCTATAGTGTCAAAAGCTTACTCTAAATTTACAAATACTGTAAAAAGGCGCTTGTCTTTCTTCAGTTATCTACTGAGATCAGTTGTAAGGTCATCATTTCTTCACATGCTCCTACATTTTTTCAGATCCCAAAATGAACTCTTAGTTGACTTCTACAAGTTACTCCACTCTTGTGTAAATAATTCATGTTAATATTTTGCAATCACAAATTATTAAACTTACAGTTCAGTAATATTCCCATCTGTCAACACCTGCCTTCTTGGGAGTTGGAATTATTACATTCTTCCTGAATTGTTATAGTATTTCTCACATTTCTTACATGCTGGGTGGAATATTTTTACATACATAATATGCATATACAAATCAGGTAATGTAAAAGTAATATCTATTGTTATCAATGTGTGTGGACTAGCACAAGTGATATTAGGTTGTTAATGTACTTTACAGATATCACCTGTCCTCGCCTGTTCATGTTGTTAGTGTGTGTCTTGCCATTTTTCACACCTCTCAAAACTTACCTTCATGTAGGGCTTTACAAAATGTTGTATGTGAGTGAGTAAATGAATGAATAAATGAAAAAACAAATTTTTTTACATTGACAAAAATCTTTAATCTTGAGTCATATTTTATACTTTATCTAAAAGTTTCCTCGCTTCATGAATTTAGTGTGTGCATATACCACATGAGCAATGATACTCAGCTTGTATGTTCTTTGTTTTTTACAGATTGAAGTATATGAAGAGTTCATCAGTACTGAATATGATCCTATCAGAGTTAAGAAAGAGGAGGTAAGTTGCTTGTATACATTAAGGTCTAGTAAATATTTATGTTCTCAGAAATATAACTATCTCTGGTCTAGTTTTAGGCTGATTGCACGTAGTGGATCTTGGAATTTGTGAAAGGGAAGTAGTAGTATTTATAGAGAAACACACATTCAACTGCATGTGGCATATTCTTATATTATGTACATGACAGATCACAGATAAATGGGCAGTCTTATTACACTTAAGATCTTTAGGTGAAATTTAAATTTTTGCTTTCTGGAACAACTGAACCCAACTTCTGACTATATGTGTGCCCCCACTGTACCCTTAGCTTTGAAGTTCTTTTGTGAAATAGTCCAAACTTTTTTGAGACAAAAGAAACTCTCAATTCACCTACAGAGCCAATTACAGGCAGATTGAATGAACAGTGGGGTGCAGGGCTGCGCCTACTCATCATCACCAAGTTTGTCAAAATTTGTGGGAGATATAGAGCTTGGCAGAAAATTAAAAACAAAAAGAAATAAATTTCCACATAGGATCTTGACCCCATGACTTTCAGATTACCATTCCGTACTCTTTTCAAAGTGCCAACCAATGCCTGGAAACCAAACTAACATAAATGGCTCATGTCTTGCCCAGCCTATGCCAAAAATACTATTTTTTCTAAGCTCTTGGCGATCTGCAACTCCTACTTCTGTAACTTTCATTTCTGGCCAAGCCCTGCATACATAAAAAATTGATGATGAATAGACATGTCACATTGTTCGAAGGTCTCACACTACAAATTCAAAGGTCTGTGCTTCAATCCTCATTTAATCCTGTGTTTTCTTTTCAGCTTATTTCTGCTTTAAGCTTGGGGAATGATTTGTATAGATGAGAAATGGCAAGTGCATTGTTGTTTGGAGGCCACATTCAGCTCTTTCTCTTCTTATACCTTGGTGGATATGTGAACCGTGTCATTTACCACAGTTCCCGTTTCTCCCTTGGTTTACTCCTGTTTGGAGTTTCCGTGCTTTCCTAGAGGGCGTTGTGGAGCCTCCGTGAGTGCGCGCACTGGGAGGAGGCGCTGTGTGCTGTGCCCAGGGCGGAGGAGGCAGTTGAGACGAGTGTTCAGCCCTGGACGACCGTTCTGCAGTGGGACGCTCGGACCCTCTATGCTAAGTCTGGATGGGCCCAAAAACCCATGGTGTGAGGAAACAAGAGTCCGTATATCTGTGGACAACGTTTGGTTTCCATTCATGGGTAGGGGAAGCTATGAAGTCTGTCTGCAGCTGCCAATAACCTCCAGAAGGTGGTGTCGTCACTGAAAGTAAGATTTTTCATCTAGTTAGTGCAACGGCCATCGTCTGGCAGGGCCAATCTCCCAGTGTTGTGGGAGCTATTAATAACTGTGGGGCAACGTTTCTCTGCTTTGAGTTTGTAATCGGAAATTACTTTGCGTGTGTGTTACTGCCCCCTTACATGACCGTGCATTTGTACACCATACCGACTTAAGGTACACATTGTAAAGAAACAAAATAGAAAAATTTTTTGGCTATAGTCCTTCTGCAAACCGTTGTATTCCCATGGATGGCATAGGTCACTGTTTGGATAAGCACATTGTAAAATGTTAAATATCCTTGTACTGTCTGGTGGAGAGATAAAGTCAATTAATTTTATGGATGTCTGAAATGCTAGATTATGGTGTGTTTAGTATGTAGGCATATTTAACTTTGGTCGTTATTGTGTATATATTCTTGTGTTAAGGTTGGTGTCATTTAAGTGTTCTATTTAATTATATTTAAAGTAGTGCTAGAGTTTCTATTTGGTAATCTGCCTAGCCATGACTGATGTCAGTTGCTTGGTCTGTCTGAAATGTTGGGCCTGTTGGGTAGAGACCATTGTTGACTTGCTCTCCTCAGCTCCGAAGTCCCATATTGATACTACAGTGGTAGTTCTGCTGGAATCTCATTTGCAGAAGTTATCAGCTCTTGTGAGCACCAATAAAGCTTCCTTTGCCTCTGTAAATTTTGTTCGCTGGCCAGCAAGCTTTGGTTAATGATTAAAAATTGCCAACTGGTCTTCGTCCAACCTAGTGGCTTGTGTTAGACGAGTTCCCTTTCCAGTTCAGGCAAATGTTTCCTCCTCCTGGTGGAGCCGTCCTCTTTCCCGAGCCACACTGGGTAAGAGTGGCCCAAGTGTCTATTGCAGCTCAATGTTCCAGGAGAATGAAATAAGAGGTTAATTATCTACTACACCATTATCCCCAAGAAAGCTGAATTAGAATAGTTCTGGATAATCTAAGTCTTGTACACTATTAAGATAGTTCTAGGCCTGGAGAAATTGCTGTTAGGTAAAATTTAAGCTTCTTTGTCGGTAATCCAGCGTATTCCATGATCCAACATTGTTATAGAACTGAAAGATTTGATTTTGATAAATTTGCTGAGACATGACTTAATTATTTGCAATTGATGTTAATTGCTTTAAACGAATATTCTTTAATTTGTGGTTATAATTCTTAATAAGTGATCGTCCTTAATGGTGTAACATTTAATGTATGTCTGATTGTCCCCTATATCACCTGCTGACTTCATTCAGAGACTGAAAAGGTGATCCTTGCTCAAGTTTATGAGACTGTATTAACTGTTGATCTTTATTGTTTAGGGTCTTAAAAATATTTATTAAAAAGGACTAATTTTAGATTCCTATTGTTTATGCATTCTTAAGTTATATAGCAAATATTACAAGTGCAAATATTCTCTCATTGATACAAGTGCTTGTTCTGTGGCTTACACTGAAAGGTGTGACAATAAATGCAAAATCTAAAATGAAGCATTGGGGCAAAATAATCCTTTCCCTTATCATTACCGTTAAAGATAACTGTTTGTTTGTCACTTGTTATTGAAACTGGTTGGGAGAATAGTTTGACCTCGTAGAAAGAGTACAATCAGATGGTAGCAGAGACTGATTGTTCCCTGCTTCACTCTTCTGCATTTGCTGTTGATCCCTCTATTTGCCAAGTGTTGCTGTTTGTGATAATTCCTGATTTTGATATTTCGGTGACTTCCATCATCATGGGGCAACGTGATTGCCTGGGGCTCGGTCTGTTAAAAATGATCAATTGATTTATGAACTCTGGATTCGGAAGCAACACATACAGGGTGGGGTGCCCGAATTAATTGCTAAATTGTGTGGGGCATCGCATAACCTGCTTGCAAGTTCTGGGGAGGTCATAGGGCAAGTTAGTGACACCATAAGTTTGATTAGTGGGGGAGTTGAGGACTTGCTCCGAAATGTTATGTTTCTCCAGGGGAGCAATGTGACTCCTAAACAGAGGGGGTGGCTGCAGGCCCAGTTATGCCACTGGTCCTCACGTATTCGTGTACTGGAGGTATTCTCCTTGAATAGGGAACAGGACATGCTCGAGCAACTTGATCGAAAGATCAATGAATTGCAGGGCAAGACGAGTATATTAGGATTGGAATGAATTTGTGATGCTTACTGAGATCCTCTTGGAAGTCTTGCGTGGACAAGCCACGTTGTGCCAATTTAGAGAGTGTATTATTAAATGCATGTTGTTTCCGCGCGTTCGTCAGCATTTGGAAACTCAGTATTACTGGAGGGTCCAAGGCCTGACTGAAACATTAGCTCAATACGTGGAGAGGATGCAGATGGCTGTGAGTGGCCTTAATATGGTGATGGAGGAGTGAGATACTGTTTTGGTAATCATCCAAGGAATGAGACCTGAGGACCGGTCATGCACTCAGTTTGTCCAAGAAATGAGATCTTATACAAATTTAACCGATCTCATCAACTCTATTGAGGCATTTAGTTTTTCTGATCAATGACGGCAGGAAACAGCTGCAGGTTCCGATAATACCACAATCACGAAACACTCTGAGATGTCTCATTCCTTATTATCACCTCAACGTACATATTACAGGCGTGGATCACTTGAGCACTTAGTTCACAATTGTCAGGTGGAGCGAACCCCTCATTCTAACAAATGACGCCAGGGGAGAGAGAGTCATGGGTTTAAAGGGCATGTTCCTAAGGGATGTGCACATGTCAAACCAGTCGCGAAGGCTTGGTTCCCACGTCTCTGTGCTTTTCTTAATCATGACTTGGTCTGTGCATTGCTCGATACCGGGTGTGCTGTTTCCTTAACTTGATTACTTTTGATATTTAGAGTTTCGTGGCATATGCAAGTTTCCCTCCTTGTCTCCCACTATACAGGGATGTTGTACTGTCAATGGAGATAAGTTGCCTGTGGTGGGGGAGTTAAGAGGGAGTATTGCTGTAGGCGGTTTTTTGTGGCCCATCCAGCTTTTCGTTGCTGAAAATTTGTCAGTTAACCTGCCTCTAGGGAGTGATTTTGTCCAAAAGGTGGACTTGATACTTGATCTTGGTGGTAATACCTTCAGTTTTCGGTTTTGTCCCCACGAAAAATTCACGTTTTGTTCTTGTAAGGAATCCCTCGGTTTGAACCCTGTTGATATTATTATCCCCAAATTCGATGTCGTTCACTTGTCTGCTTCACAGCGAGATAGTTTGCTCCAATTGTTGGAGCGCTATCCCCAGGTTCTTACTAATTGCTTGGGGGTTACTGACTGAATTCACTATAAAATTCGGCTGGTTGACGATATCCCAGTATGCCAAGCTCCAACAGTTATCACCTCCCAAAATGTGTGTTTTACGAAACAAAATTCAGGAGATGTTAGCGAATGACGTCATTCGGCCATCCACATATCCTTATGTTTCTCCAATGTTTTTGGTCCCCAAGGAGAATGACAGGGATTATCGATCCATGGTGGACTATCGCCAGCTCAACCAGCAAGTAATATTGGAGTCAGTTCCCATGCCTGAGCTCCATAATTGCTTCATCTGGTTTGCCGGCACCCGTTGGTTTTTGGTGCTCAATCTTAATCAGACATACCATCAAATTCCCCTAACAGAGGATTCTAAACCAGTAATGGCTTTTGTTAAAGATTGGAACCTATTGGCGTTCAATCATGTTCCGTTCGGACTTGCCACTGGAGCTGCTGTGTTACCTTATTCATTGGGTAATGTCATGGGAGATCTTAAATTTAATTGCCTGTACAAATATTTAGATAATGATGTTGTTTATAGTTCTAGTTTTGACGAATATCTCAAACATTTGAGTTTAGTTTTGGACTGTTTGGGACAAGCTTGTTTAACCATTAAACATAATAAGATCAACTTGTTTCATCATCAGATTTCCTTTTTGGGACATTTGGTCTCGGCAGATGGGATCAGGATCGACCAGGAACGAACGGTTAGTCTGAGACTTTTCCAGACCCCGAAATAAGAAGGAAATTGTGAGATTCATTGGCATGGCCAACTACTTTCATAAATTCGTGCCCAATTTTGTGCAGTTAGCCGCCCCCCTCCATTAACAGCTTATGCAGTCAGAACAAAGAGTTCCAGTGGGGAGAGAGCCAGCAGGCAGCGTTTGAGGGTCTCAAGACTGCCGTGACTAATCCACCAGTTCTGGTAGTTCCTGATTTCAATAAGACCTTTATTCTGCAGACTGATGTGTCCAGGGGAGGCATGGCTGCCGTACTCATGCAGGAAGTCGATGGGGATAGACGGCGCGTCGTCTACGCCTCGTGTTGCCTTTCTGAGACTGAGAATAGGTATTCTGTCTATGAATAGGAAGCCTTGGCCATCCTCTTTGCTCTGGAGAGGTTTAAATTTTACCTGGAGCATCAAGAATTTTGTTTGGAAACAGATAATCAGGCATTGCGTTGGGCACTGGCTCGCCCTATAAAGACCGGATGTCTCGCGTTGGCGGTGCGAATTTCAGCATTTCGGTTCCAGGTCAGTCACACAAGTGGAGTTGATAACCAGGTCGCAGACGCTCTCAGCCATGTATTCAATCCGAGCAAGAAGAGCTACAGGGTGATGATCAATTAATTGTAGGATGTGTTCTTGGCGAAATCCCATCATTGTTTGTTGACATTGCTAGTAAACAACGAGAAGATCCTTGGTGGGGTCCCATTAAGGAGGCCCTCCTCTCTGGTAAGCACATTCTGCAATACAATTCAAGTAAAGGTATCGTATGTAAGCAAGTTGGTAAGACCGGACAGTCCAAAATTTGTCTTCCTCAGCTGTTGGTGAACCCCATTTTCCAGTATTTTCATAACCCTGTTATTGGGGGGGGGGGGTCATTTGGGGGTGGCTAAGTCTCTGGGGAAGATTAGTCAGCAACTCACTTGGCCTTCCATGGGGCATCAAGTAAGGAGGCTCATCAGCCACTGTGGTTTGTGTAAGATGGGAAAACGTAATGATGGCACACATGTGGGATTGTTACAGTCCGAGAGGGAACAGAACCCTATGGATAAGTGTTTTATTGATTATATCTGTCCCCTTCCTCACACCAGTCATGCCAGTAAATATATTTTTGTCATTGTCGACACTTTTAGTCGGTTTGTGTGGCTTTTTCCCAGTCGAGGAATCACAGCTAACCACACTATCCAACATCATACTAAAATATTTAGTGTCTTCGGCCCTCCCAAGACTGTTGTTAGCGATAATGCCTCAGCTTTTACACCTCGCCAATTCAAGCGTTTTTGTTTTGGGAATGGTGTTTTTCATATGACAACAACTCCTTATTACCCTCAACCCTCGTTTGCCGAATGTTTTAACCGTAACTTGAAGGCGGCCTTGATCATCTACCATACTGGATTCTTCAACAAGCATTTTATTGCTCTGAAGTACTATTTCATGTACCTGAGTAAAGAGTTCTTTCACAAATATGGAGGTAAAAGATTTTTCACTAGATAGAGAAGCATTCGGGGGAAGAAATCTGTTTTCATACTCTGCCAAACTATCTATACATTTTCCACTTCTGTGAAGCAGCCTAATACAGGCAAATGGGTGTTCTGCAAAACATTATGGTTAACATATGACTAGCCTTACACAATGGTGTTGTGACAAAAATTGGTGATTCATTGCTTTTGTCTTGAGTACTTTAAATTTTTATTGTGTTGAAAATATAGCAGCTGACCACAAATTCTCAATGATATACAGTTAAAAAGAATGATATTATCTGAAGTGGATTATCAAGCATCTGATGTTATGCTATTTAAATTGTGTAGCTGATTTATGGAACTAATGTTATTTATTGCAAAACACATGGTTATGCTATGTCAATATGTGCTTGCAGCAATGTAATCTGTCTGTAACATACCATCCACAGTTAATTGAGATGCTTCTTCAAATCATAGTTTATACAATATTACACCATTTAATTTCCCATGTAGACTATGGAGCAGTTACAAACGAACTAATAGTGAGGCTAGCTTCCTTTTCTCTTTTGTGTTGAAAACCATTGTAGGTAATTCAGTATACTTAATTCATTGTATTTTTATTTTTCTATTACTGTTCTTCAATTGGTGTAGGATTCGGCATCTGAGAATGATTGTCTCGATGAATGTGACCCACTGAGCATGGCAGATTATCAGGTAAGCCATTCATCACTTTTAGCTATTTGAACTGAGTATATCATCTTTCTTTTATTACAACTTTATGCTACCAGATAGTTCTCTACATAGTGAATATTACATTAAAGAGGAGAAATATGAAACAGTTGATGATGACTGAGTGACATTATTTGACACTGTGGAAACCTCAAATGTACTTGTGATTTGTGTGCTGGTAGAGCTCACAGAAAATATAAGTTTTTATGGGCAGTGAATTTCCCATTTGTGAATTACTGTGTAAGTAAATAACTTTGTTAATCTTCTTGTAATATAAATTCAAATTATTGTTTAACCTTGCATCTAAAGTGAACATATCAAAGCAGTAAATAATTATGACTGAGAATGAAGTGTGATAGAACTGTTGCTGTTTATGATGTATATAAATGATTAGTAGAAAGTGTTGGGAGTGTTATTGTGTTTGCAGATGATGCAGTTGTCTATGCCAGAAGATAGTAACGATTTGCAATACAGCCAACAGAGGATTGATGAATGATGCAGGTTATGGTAATCAACCCTGAACGTGAAAAAATACATACGTGTACATAAGTAGGAAAAGAAATCCACCACTGTAAAACTACACTATTGTTGACGAACTGCTGGAAACAGTGAAGCTTTGTGGCAGATTAAAACTGTGTTCCAGACCTATGCCTTTCGCAGGCAACTGCCCTACTGTCTGAGCTCCCCAAGCATGACTCACGCCCCAACCTCACAGCTTTACTTCTGCCAGTATCTCATCTCCTACCTTCCAAACTTCACAGAAGCTCTCCTGCGAACCATGCAGATCTAGCACTCCTGCAAGAAAGGATGTTGTGGAGACATGGCTTAGCCACAGCCTGGGGAATGTTTACAGAATGAGATTTTCACTCTGCAGTGGAGTGTGTGCTGATATAAAACTTCCTGGCAGATTAAAACTGTGTGCTGGACTGAGACTTGAACTTGGGACCTTTGCCTTTTGTGGGCAAGTGCTCTATCGTCTGAGCTACCCAAGCACAGCTCACACCCCTTCCTCACAGCTTTACTTCTGGCAGTATCTTGTCTCCTACCTTCCAAATTTCACACGGGGCATGAGTCATGCTTGGGTAGCTCAGATGGTAGAGCACTTGCCCATGAAAGGCAAAGATTCCGAGTTCGAGTCTCGGTCCGGCACACAGTTTTAATCTGCCAGGAAGTTTCATATCAGCGAACACTCTGCTGCAGAGTGAAAATCTCATTCTGCAGGAAACAGCATCTACCATAAACTCCCTAGAAGTAACTATCCAGAGTGATCGTAAGTGGAATGAGCACATAAAACAAATAGTGGGGAAAACAGATGCCAGACTGAGATTGATAGGAAAAAATCTTAATGTAACTTATCCATGAAAGAAGGTAGGAGCAATAGAAGAGATAGAGAACATCCAATGATAAGTATCACATTTCATCACAGGATCATTTGGTTGGCACTACAGTGTTACAGAGATTCTCAACCAAGTTGAGTGGCACACACTACAAGAGAGCCGTTGTTCATAACAGAGAGGTTTGCTATTGATATTTTGTGAGAGTATTTTTGGGAAGAGTGTGATAACATGTTACTTCCTCCCACATACATCTCACAGAATGACGACTTTGAGAAAATTTGAGGTATTAGAGTCAATGCAGAGGCTTACTTATGGTCATATTTCCCACATGCCATTTGCGATTGGAGCAGGGAAGGGGGATAAGTGATTGGTACAAAAAGTACTTTGCACCACAAACTGTATTTATTTATCAAAAACCAGTTTTGACAAAGTCACCATCTTGAAGTCACTGACATAATAACAGAAACAGGTGGTAAATTAATTGTGTGTGTTAGCTTAGAAAGCTGGTGTTCTGTGTAGAGCTACTATTGTAGAAATAGTATAATCTTGATAGATTCATACACAGAAATAGCCAAGTATCACTTAAGTTGTTCAGCAAATGTGAATTGATTTAGACTAATTTGCAAATCAGTGGAATGCACCCAAACTCCTCTAAACAAGGCCGTTAACTTATGACATATATCTTACTTGAGCTGTGCTGTGTAAAATGACTAAAAATGACTATTGTACAGACAAATGTAACCTCAATGACTGACTTCTTAAAAAAGGCCTATTGGAATATCTAAGTTTTATAATGTTAGGTGATTATTGTGCATATTACATTATTTTTTCATGAAGCAGTACAATTTAGAAATATTGTTAACTAGGCGGCCAGTATGTGATAAGTTTTCTGAGCCTAGTTTATGTTTATAGAACATTTCCTGTACACTCATTTTCGATTATGTAAACAAAACTTTATAGCTTTGGAGTACAGTCTGGCACCAGATGATTACACTAGTGTATGTGGATTTTTGTTTGTACTACCATGCTCAAAAGTATTGGAATAATCTGAATTGCATTTCGCATAATTTGTGTGCAACCCACATAGTGCAACTCTACTAAAAGTTCTCCGCTCTCTTTCTGTTTTACAGTCATTTGACTATACAAAATTGGTACTACAAGAGACCACAAGATATAACTGCTCTGTATGGTTACCTATTCATATGCAAATTAATGTTGCAGTAATGCAGTTATCAGAAAATACGTGACTAGAGATGATACAGCCATTTCCCTTCTAAAATAAAATATATTACAATAAATGATATTTTAAAAGGAAAGTTTCAACATGAAATCGTGTTACGAACATTTTTACACTGGACTGGAACCAAGGACTGCATCCAGCAACTATTGTTTCTGTTAACTAACAGAGAAAAGTATTAAGAAAGGTTTCAGTCACAAGTACCCAACTGTGCACTGGTTTAAACTTGAAGTGACACAGCATAGAGTTGTGTGTTGGATGGGGATTCAAACCAAGCATCTAATCAGATTGTTAACTAAGCACAATCAAATGTTAGGTATAAAAAATTGAGAGATGACAAACTGAAATGCTGAGATGAAAAACTTTGAACAAGGTACCTATCGTGATAATTTTGTAGCCATCAGTAGACTTTAAAAATCTATTTATTTCATTATGATGCGCACATGTTTCAACTGGAAATAATGTGAGAAAAATTTCTGTGCTGGGTGGGAGTTGAAACTTGCACATCGTTGTTGACCACTCATTAAGAGATATTGATTATAGAGTTCTTTGTAACCAGTATGTACTATTGGCCTGTTTGAACATGAAATTATATGACAAAATCTGTATGTCTGTCTGGGAGTTGAAACCGGTACCAGTCCTTAAAGTTGAAAACGCATCGCGAGATATTAATAAAAATCTAAACCATTCGTGACTTGTAGTTTCGTGTGCACATGCTTCAACTTAAAATGACATGATGGAAAGTTTTGTGCCAGATTAGGATTTGAAATGACAAACACACTCTTTGTCGAGACATTTGGGAGTTCGGAATCTTGGGGAAACAATGAAACAGTGTAACTGCATCATCTCACCCAACAGATCCCAGTCCAGCATCAACATCTAATATTACTATATAATAAGAAATAAGTGTCTTGTTACTTCAGATGATGATTGGCTGATTAATAGAAAGAAATTTCACATGTAAGAAACCAAACTGGCAACAGCTGTTACCTGGTGTGGGTTTTGCCTGTCAAGTTCCAATCTATACTGACTGTCCTGAAGTAGGTAGCAAAGGGACATCATGTTTAATGGGGATTTGCAACCACTGTGCAACTCTATGTTGTTCAGCTTGCATTACCAGATGTGTAGAGGGTCTGTATCTGCTTGCTAAAAATGGTTGTCTGATGTATGAATTGAGCCCAGACCTTAAGCACATGTAGCTACAGTCATTCCAACAGACCACCAACATTTACAGAGCGTTGTTTATGATGGCATCATAATGAAGGATGATCCATACTGGAGGTTCTTTACAACCTCTCATATACATTCATTTCGTTGTTTGTCCACATTGATATTGACTAGCTGTCTTGGCTTAACTGTGCCTATTTTTACTTTATTTTTTAATTACATAAGTAAAATCACATAACAGCCAGTTGCATGCACTGGCAAAACACTAGCATGCTCAAATTTCTGCTGGATATGTTGAACCTATGCTGATGTATTTACACTGGTGTCCTAACTTAAAGCAACAACTGCCACTTCCCCATACTGTGTCTAATTCATGACATAATCATGCAGACTGTCAATAGATGCCAGTACAATCATGTTCTGCATGGAAGATGGCATTCCAATCAACAGACAACCATGTCAGCAATGACATCAAGTCACCTGTGAAGCAGGGTGGTGTCTGCAAGGTAGTCCCACATACACAATTACTGTGTACACAGTCATAGATGGTGCAGTATGACACAGAGAAGACCTCTACAGACACTGTGCTGTGGAGGGCCATAGGAAGAATGGAAGCAGGAGAGTCGCAAACTGATGTGACCCGATGGCTCAATGTGAATCGTTCTGTTGTTTCTTGGATGAGGTGATAGTCTATAGAGACCAAAACCATGTCCTGGAGACGAGGACAGGGCCAAGTATGTGTGACATCTGAAAGAGTGAACTGTTATTTGGCTGTAAGGGCATGATGGTACCACTTTAATCTGCTTTGCAACTGACATCTGACCTTGCAGTATCCCATGGACATGTTGTTTCAAGGCAAATGATTTACAGAAGCCTTCAGCAGAGTGGCCTTTATTGTTGAGACCTGCTGTCTGTTTACCTCTGGTATGCCTTCATAGAAGGGAACCTCTAGAGTGGAGCTGTCAACATGCCACCTGGATGGTTGAACGATGGGCTACTGTTCTTCTCACAAATGAGTCCCAATTTGCTCTGGAGAGTGATTTTCAATAGACTTGCATCTGGAGGGAATGTGGAATACGATTTCAGAACTGAAACATTGTGTAAAGAGGCCAGTATCAAGGAAGATTCCTAATGTGTAGGCAGGGATTATGTTGATCACTCAGATACTTCTTCATGAAATTGTACAGATGAATCAGCAGGATTTAACTGCTGTCAAGTACAGTGAAGAAATCTTGGGATCTAATACATGGTTGTTGGGCAGCACTGTGGGCCAAGACCTCATATTGATGGACAATATTGCTCGATGTTATAGAGCATGGGTGGCTGATGTTTTTTTGGAAATGGAACATACTGCAGACATGCCATGGCCTGTTCACTCTCCCAATTTGAATCCTATTAGAGCATGTCTGGAATGCATTAGGGAGATGGGTTGCATCACATCAGCATCCACCAACCACTCACCAAGACTTACAAGCAGCTATGCAGGAAGAATGAGCATTATTGCCTCAACATAAGAGTGATGACATCATTCACAGTGCACTCCACCATTGTCAGGCCTGTACTGCTGCCAGAAGTGATCACACCCTTTACTGAGCACATTAACCAGTTGTCGGAATGTGTGTATTGCAAGTCTGTTAAGTTGGAAAAAAATTAAGAAAGTGTTTGTCTACCATTATGCATGTTGCAGTTGATTATGTTCTGTATTCTTTACATTATTTCTACTTTACAATCACCTGTTTATGTTGTTTTATAGCAAAATAAATGCAACCTTGCAAAATTTCTGTTTGTTTGCTTGAATTTTTTACTCGGGTTTATTTATGGTCTCATAATAAATATGCCACATGTAAACACACAGCCAGACATTGAGCATTCTCACATCTTTACATTTTTAAACCACTTTTCATCTTGTATAATTAAATAGATACGGGTGTAGTGACCTTTTCTCATGCAGCATATTATGTGAAGATTATTGAAATATGTAGTCCTCAAGGACAAATTCACCAAAAAGTTGGATAAGTGCGAGTATGACTGCCCTCCAAGGGTTCTGTGCAAAATTAAATTGTGTTTATAGATGGTGGTGGTGATGATAATGACAATGATAATGATGATTTTTGTTTGGCATAAGGCCCTGGTGCAAGTCTTATGTTAGACACCACTTTGATGACATGCATATCCTTAACCTACCCCAGGTATCCAGCTGGGGAAAGAGGATTTACAGTTTAACATAGAATCCAAAGTGTGTGCTGTTTCTGGTTACTCCTCACAGCTTTGAAATGTGAAGGGTGGATTAAAAGGAAGACTGAAAACTAAGTGATCTGATAAAAAATTGTTCCCACAACCTCCCAGTTTCCAGGACCGACATGTATATGCATGTAAATGATTTCATGAGTGAATTTGTATCAAAATATGTTATGCGTATGGCCATACGTTTCGATTGCGTTAACTTAGAAGCTTGAATTAATTACACTGCAAAAGGACCACAGACATCAGTATTTCACATAAACTTTAATTCAGTATTTCTACCCATTGGTTGGCCCTAAAAAGAAAAAAAGAAAAGAAAAAGAAAAAAATGTGAGCCTTCAAAATGTGATGTTATGCAGATAGTGGCACAAATATCATTTTTTGTGTCAAGAACTGCATCCCAGAGCATGTGTCCATCACATTTTGCATATGTTTGAACAAGTGAAACACTTTGTTCTTGCAACATACAAAAATTGACTAAGGAAACTGTGTATAGTGTTGATTATTAATTTGTCTCTGTTGTTTTTCTGTTACATTCAATAAACCAATGAGAACATTATAAAATATGGTCTGTGCTAATACAAATAAGTGGCAACTTGTCAGGATACTCTTATGACAAAAATCTAGCTTAAAAAAAGGAATACTGTTTGCAACATGAGACTACCCAAAACATCACACATTGGCAAGTTATTATGCACTTGTGAACTTCCTAGTGGAGTCTCTTGTCCTACCGAACAAGAATTTTTGGATTACCACAAAAATATACAAACCTTGAAGTGAGGGTAGACCCACAAATCCAGTTAACAAATTATTCAATGCCACACACAACCAACTGAATTCTCTATTCACAAAAAACTTGTGCTGGTATAAGGAGAAAAATATGTTTTAACAAGGATGCAATGTCACAGTTTCTTAAATTTTTTGCATTTGTATCTAGTGGGTACTACATTGATACTGGGATGAGACCTAAGTTGGTAAAGTGAAGATGTCCTTAATGGTTTTCAGTCAGGAAGCTTATACCTCAGTAACAGAATATGTAAAAAGGCAGACAAAATGCTTGGGCCTCTCATGCTATTAGGACCTATAGCTAATGTAGTATTCCCTGTATGAAGTGGCCATGTTACCATTTAGGCAACCACTCAGTATGGCTAACTATGTGTTCTCACTGTGATATTTTGATTAACAGAAATAATTAGTAGTGTTAAATATAGGTTATAGATTCTGTGTGGAATGACCTTCTGGGAATCAAATAATAAACTTGACACCCCAATGTTACACTTTAAGAGAGAATCCTTCAGATTATTTGTTGGAAATGACAACAGAATTGCAAGTGAATTTAACAGGACAATAGTGAACCACACCACGATATAAGTTGATGGTCGTGTAGTTGCCAAATGTATTCTACAGTGTTGCAAATTCTCCACATGCTGTGCTGATTAACACTTGGATGCCTGCCTGTAGATGATGTGCCAATGCTGGCTGCTACTACCTTCACTGCCAGCCAAAATACAATTTGGATGTAAGGCATAATTATGAATAATATCTAGCTTCACAGACTGTAATTGAAACATCACAAACAAAGAAAAGGGGAATTACTATATGGCAGTGCTCTTCAGTAGATGTCGTAAGTATTTTTTCTGTCAAACAAAGAAGCTGACATACCAGATGCAGTTCATTTCATTTCATTTCCCATCAGTAATCATTATGAGGAGATGACACTTTTTATTCTTTTGGTGATTATGGACTTATCAGCAAAAAAGTGCTCTTGTTGGAACAAAAAAATTGAATATTATTCTATTTATTTAAAAGACTCTAACTAAAAAGTGGGGTATCAGTAGCATCATTCTATCTTCCTCAGTAGTTTCAAAAAATGTTACCAAAATTTTTTGCTTGCTAACATATTTGTGCCCTTTTTAACATGCAAGTCACCTCTCACTCCCACAAGTTCCGCTACGTGCAACTCACTCACACCCACTAGCCTATCACAGTAAGTCACTTAAGCAGACATCCAGTCCCATTTACTCATTCTCAATCACTGTTTCAGCCCATCTCACTATACTTCCCTCTTTGTGTCTGTCACTGTCTCCTGTCTTACAGCCACAGTTTCCTTTGTTCTTTCCTACCACTACACCCCCCCCTCTCTCTTCTCTCTCTCTCTCTCTCTCTCTCTCTCTCTCTCTCTCTCTCTCTCTCTCTCGCTCTCTCCCCCCCTCCCCCCTCCCCTCCCCCTTCCCTCTCCCCTTCCCCCTCCCCCTCCCCCCACTTGAGCCATTGACTCTCTCACATTATCACTGGGTCTCACCCACTTCCACTTTCTCCTTGTCTGGTACTGTCTCGGGTCATTCCTTGGCACTGTTCTGTTACTGTCAACTATATTCCACTGCCATTGTGTTGGTATCTTTTTCTCACACTGCTGTTCTTACCTTCACCCTTTCTGTACCACAATTTTTGTCTACTATGTTCCAGTATTTGTTGCATTTCTGTTTCCCAGTGACACTGTCTCTTCGCACAGCATAAAAATTGTGAATATGTTAGCAAGCCAGAATTTTTCAGAAAATTTTTAGAAGTGGTAGGGAAGGTAGGATAAGGCAACTTTTCAGTGTCTTTTACATAAACAGGAAAATATTAGCATTTTTTGTGCTCCAATAGGAGTGTTTTTTCATTAGTTACATTCTTTCCCCTGCTGCATCAGGGCATGTAACCATATGAAAAACCCATCTATTGTTCAGTAAAAGTTAGATGGTTTACCTACATGAATCTGAAACAATGTAAAACTAATTTTGCACTTCAGACCATATTTTAAGTCCAAAAAATTGTGGCACGTGTTTCAGCACTACAACATGGGGTTCTCAGATGGTACTGGAAACACTTTACAGCATATTTCTCCATGCTGTATCACTTTATAAACTACATGTTCACCCAACAGGGGATTTTACATGTACAAGTAGGATAGATTTGAACCTCTACATCTTAAAAACAGACAAAAGTGTCAAGAAAAGTTAAAAGGGCGTTAGGAATTGGGTTCTTAAGAGTATATCATAAAAATTTGCTGGGTTTTGGTATGGTGACAACAGAAAAATGTTTAAAAAAACATTTGTGGGGTTTTCTGTGGAACTGCCCATGATCTAATGGTGCCTCCACAAGTCCCATGAAGCCCACTGTAGACTCATCGAATTCAAAAAGAACAAACCAGTTTGCTCCATTTGCTTAAGCTGGAGGAAGTATGTAATATTTATACTTTGACCATGTACTGGATGATAGTCACACTGAGATAATCCTTCTGTTGGGTATACAAATGGTCCCTATGGCTGTCCAAAACACTTGAACCTACCTTTTTGTCATTAACAGAACCTGAGGGACGAGGAATGGAAAATCCTCTTTCTATGTGCAGTGTTTTGCAGCATATTATGTTTTGGAACATATTCTTCCAGTGGTATGATATAACCTTTCAAATGAAGAAAGTGAAGTGGACTTAAAAACACTCAAATTGATGGACCAAGTTTTTTAAGCTTCTGCTGATGTGAAGGGAGAAGCAGCTGCCATCAGCACATGTAAAAAGGAACATAAAATGCAGACAGTATTGTCTGTAATACCTGAAATTTGTCTTCACTAAGCAAACCTGCCATTCATTCTGGAATCATCTAAATAATGAATAGTATCATATATTTGGAGGGATTACAACATAATCACTGATGTCTTTTTGACAGTGAAAGTACATATGATGAATGATTGTGTCAAAATGTGGTGCACTTCAGATGGAAGGAAGCTAAAATACTAGTAAGGTCAGACAACCTGAGTGTGGGGTGAAGTTTCTACAGAATCCTTCACAGGTGGCAATGTTTGCTTTTTGTATTAATTCCTGATTTTTCGTACTAGCAAAGCCTCTGGAGTATCAGATACTTCATATGAGAATTAACATAGTGTAAGTGCTAAAAACAGACTACTACATGAAATAGTTCTCAACATTATGAATGTGATGCAGTTTGACCCTAATTTTAATTTCATTTAATTTTAATTAAATCTTCTGAAGACATGCAGAATGAGTTCAAACTACTCTGAAAGTACTGTTATGTGCCCCGTGAAAGCTCAGAGCCAATGTTATATTGGTTAATAGTCAGAACTAATTGCAGAGATGCATCAAACTCTTCATTTTTGTACAGGAGCAACTAGGTTACTACAGGTATTTTGTTAATTCCAAGCCAGTTAGAGAACATTCTTACATGTAAGCAACTTATCATATGGTGTCCCCTTCTCTCCTGTTTCCCTCATGTATTCTCACCTCTGTTAATTGTTGCTACTAATTGTGATATGCATAGTATACAAATGTTGCAAGTTACTGCTACTGATAATGATACATCCTGTAGAGAAATCTTACAGTTTTGGCATCCTGGCACTCCCCTTCTTGGTGCCACAAGTGCTGGCTTGTGTTGTTTAGGCCTAATACAGGCCCTGTTAATTCCATACATAATTTGCATAAAAACCTAATCATGTGGTGCACAAGTGAAATGATGGTTATGCACATGTTCCATGCATTACAATTTGATAATCAGTTCACTGCCACCCATCTTTGAAAGTTCTGAATTTTACTGTAAGTTAGCATGTCCTGTGTGAAAGTTCCCAAGAGTATAATACATTTTTGTAGAGACTCATTCCCATCTACACCTCACTTTTGGCGCACTGCCTTGCTTGACGAGTTAGTGGCTTTTTGCAAAAGCTCTGAACAAACTAATGAAAGCAAAGACACTGGCTGCTCCTCAATGTTTTATCATATCAGACAAATGCCTAATGTATTCTTATTATTGGAATGGATTATTCTAAAACTTTGGACAGAAACTTTCACTTTTGACGATATTTATGACACAGTTATATTTTCATTTAAAAACCTGAAAAGACGAAAGTTGATACATTTAAGATGCAGTTTTTCAGAAGAATGATGAAAATTGACTGATAAGAAATGGAAACCTGTGCTGCAGAAATAATGACAAAATGAATACTTGGAAAATATTAGGCAAAACAGGGTGACAGAACACATGCTAGGACAGTAAGAAATAACTGTCATGGTACTAGAAGAGCTACAGAGGGAAAAAGCTGTAGAGGAGCTGCATCAAATTATCCAAGAGTAAAGGTAAAAAAAAAGCTTAATTAGAGAATTTTGCATATGTTTTTGCAGTTGTAGTCTTTGTCCAAAGATTGGTTTGATGCAATTTTCTTTGCTAATCCAGTAAGTGCATAACTACATAACTACTGCAACTTGCTCCTACTTTGACGTCCTTCCATATTCAAAGCTTGGTCTCACTCATCAGTTCTTACCACCACCCCCTACCCCTGCACACAACTCCCTCCATTACATTGTCACAATTCCCCCCACGGGACTCACAGCTCTTTCGTGAGTTGATATGTGACACACATGGGACCTCGAGCTATTGTATCCCATTCTTCCTTCCTGGGCTGCATTTCCTGCCCAATTCCCCTCCTTCCCCCTCTGCTCCTCCTTCCCCTCTCTTTGTGTTCTTACTTATGTTGACCTGGCTATCCACCTGGTTTCCTGTATTCCTTCTGGTTTTAGTTCCCCGTACTGTTTCCTTTTCACCCTTACATTTTGGCATTTTTGGTTTCCCTGTGGAGTATGACCTCCACTTTTAAATTTTCCCTCTGTAATGTGAGCCATTTGAGGAAGAACTTCCTCCCTAGCATCTACAATGTTGATTCATCTCCCCCTTCCTTCTGCTCTTCCTTCCCTGCCGTAGCCCCCCCCCCCCCCCCAACCCTGCTATGTCACCAGTGCATGTAGCCAGCTCATGGGATACGATGTTATGTACCCATGTGGCTGAGCCCCCTGTCAGTATAGGGATCATAGTTATGATACCTGTTCTGCTGCCTCTCCATATGTGAGGAGGGAGCCTTGTGTTCTGCCATGTGTGTGTGTTACCTGTAATGACCATTACTCTCCACGCTCATCAGATTCCAAGGTTTAGAAGAAGGAAAAGAAGATCAGGAGTGTAAGTCCCTTGATCATTTATACTACACTGAGCCTTGTCAGAAATATGAACAACTTCACCCTGTGCTGATGACATCTAACTTTGCCTGTTATGTCCTTTCCTCTCCTCCTTACCCCAGTCTCACTCCCTTCCTCTCACCCTCCCCTGTGGTTCCCATGTCCTCCCCTCTGGGTGCCTATCCCCTTTCTCAGCCAGAGAAGTGGCACTGACTGGTGATGGGGCTCTTTCCCAGGACCTCCTCCCCCTGGCACCTCTCAGGGAGAGAGAGAGACCCACAGTCTGTGCACCACAAGGTTGCCTGCTGTCTTTCGGTTCCAGATCTTGCAGAAGCCTGCTCCCCCTCTGTGCTCTGCCCTTCTCGAACTAAGGAAGAGAAGCAGAAACATAATTTCTAGGACAACCCTACACCCCTCTCAGTACCCCTGAAGGTGCTATCTCCCACCTCCTAACCTGATTCTGACCATTTGTGGCTGTCAGCTCGTCCTCGTTGGTGATGGATAGTGTCCCAGTGGCGTGATTGAATCCACCCCATTTGCTTTCCATTTCGATCCCTTTCCTCGTTTATTCAATAGAACTGTAATGGAATCTGTGGTCACCTACCAGAGTTGCAATCCCTTATTTCCTTTTACTTGGCAGTTTGTGTTGTTCTTCAGGAATCTCATTTTACTAATGCTCACTCCTCAACCTTTCATGGGTTCTGTTCTTTCTGTCTGAACTGGGCCAGCCTTCTGAGGGCTTCCAGGAGCGTTTGCACATTGGTCCATACAAATGTTGTTAATACACAGATCCCTCTTTGTACCACACTGGAAGCAGTTGCTGTCTGGTCCCCTTGGACTCTGCATTCGTGGCTTGCAATCTCTATCTCCCTCCTGACAAGCAGCCTACATCTGCACCGCTAACTACTCTCCTTCAGCAACTCTCCCCTCTCTTCCACATTCGTGGGGGACTTGATGCCTGTCACCGAGCGAGGTGGCGCAGTGGTTAGACACTGGACTCGCATTCGGGAGGACGACAGTTCAATCCCGCGTCCGGCCATCCTGATTTAGGTTTTCCGTGATTTCCCTAAATCACTCCAGGAAAATGCCGGGATGGTTCCTCTGAAAGGGCACGGCCGACTTCCTTCCCCATCCTTCCCTAATCCTATGAGACCGATGACCACGCTGTCTGGTCTCCTTCTCCTAACAACCAACCAACCAACCTTAATGCCTGTCACCTTTTCTCATCTAGTCAGGGGCTCGTCACTGACAAATTTAAATTTCTTGCAGACTGCAACCTGTGCCTTCTTAATGACTGTTCACCTACTCACTCTAGCACTGTGTATGGCCTTTTCTCTGCCATTGATCTTTTGCTCACTTCCCCTACCCTTCTTCCTTCCTAACACTGCACCCACATGATGACCTCTGCAATAGTGATCATTTCTGTTTCATTCTCTCATTCCCTTTCTGGCTCTCACTGGTCATGTTACCCCGCTGGGCTTTCCATCATGCAGATTGGCCTCTGTATGCCTCCCAGGTCGTGTTCACACTTTCCTTGTCAGATTGTATTGATGAAGTGGTTGAGATCTGACCAATAAGATAATTCACACCACTGGCATTGCCATTCCCCGCTCCACAGGCCCCATTTGCTGTTGGCTAGTTTCATAGTGGAGCAGGGACATTAACACTGCCATCCATGATTGTCATTGCACCTTGCAACCTCTTAAGTGGCACATGTCCTCCACTGATCTTATTACCTTTAAATGTCTTCTGCCAAACCCCATTACCTAATAAAACAGAGCTAGTAGTTTTGTTGGAAACACTTCATCTCCCTCCTAAGTTCTTTCCTTCCTTCGTCTTGGGTGTGGGCTACACTCCGCCCCCTCCAATGTTGTCAACTGCAGTCTTCCATTCCAGGCCTTGCCATTACAGGTAGTCTTTGTACAGATCCATCAGTTCTCATGGAACATCTCATGGCTAATTTTGTCATCAGCTTTGTCATCAGCATCCTATCCAGCCACCACCTCGTCCAGAAACAGTGGGCTGAAGCTTCCCACTTAAGTTTCACCCTCTGTTGAACTGTCATGTCCTGAGAGGGAGTGAGGAGGATTGCTATAAGCACAACAAAGGAGCTTACCTCATGCAGTGGAATTCACTGAGGTTAATTGTGGTGGGCCACCTACTTTGGCTGAAAAAATGGCTCTGAGCACTATGGTACTCAACTGCTGAGGTCATAAGTCCCCTAGAACTTAGAACTACTTAAACTTAACTAACCTAAGGACACCACACACATCCATGCCCGAGGCAAGATTCGAACCTGCAACTGTAGCGGTCGTGTGGTTCCAGACTGTAGCGCCTAGAACCGCTCGGCCACTCCGGCCGTCTTGGCTGAAAAGTAAACTTTGAGTGATGCATTGTAGGGAAATCAGTAAGACTATTCAAGGAGAATGGTAAAAGTGGCTAACAGTCGATGTACCCCTGGTGCATTCCCTTATATATGCAACCATCAGGATTCAATCATTGATCAGTAGAAACAAGTCAGCTCTTCAGCTGAATCACATTTTTGCTACATTAGGTCAGTGATCATCTCTGAAGATTTCATCATCGGGGTGAATGGTGGCTTGAAACATGCAGCATGCCATGGATGCAGGCTGGTGAGAGCAGTGTTATGTTGTGGGAGACATTCTCCTGCAGTTGTGTGGGAGCTTTGGTAGTAATCGAAGACACACTGACAGCTATGACTTACCTGCATTCTTTCATGCTTGATGTCTTCCCTCATGTTGATATAGTCTTTCAGAAGTATGATTGTCCATGTCTGAGAGCCAGATCCGTAGTACAGTGGTTTGAGGAGCTTTATAGTGAACTCACGTTGATTTCTCAGTGACCAAATTTACCTGTTGTAAATCATGTGAAACCTATCTGGGTGATAGTTGGGTGCCATACCATATACGCAAATCAACTGCCCATTGTTTACATGAATTATGTGTCCTGTGCATAGACATCTAATGCCGTATATGCCCACAAACCTACCACCAATCTGTTGGATCTCTGGTATGCAGAATCAGTGATGTATACTATTTGAAAGAGAGGTAGATAAGCAATTAAGAAGGTATCCATAATGTTTTGGCGCATTAGCGTATTTTTCTCCTTATACCAACACACTTCTTGAGGTTTTTGTGAGTCCAAAAGTCAGTTGATTATGTGTGGCATTGAATAACTTAAATGGATTTGTTGGTGGGTCTCCTCTCACTGTGAGGTTTATATATTTTTGTGGTATTCCCAAAATGTTTCTTGGGTAGGACAAGGGACATCACTAAATGCAGATCATATCAGGCTCAAAAGTGTGTAATGTCTTGTTAATGTGTGATGTTTTGGGTAGTCTTGTGTTGCAAATAGTATCTGTTTTATTAAGTTAGACTTCCTTCATGAGTGTGTCGTGGTAAATTATAATTCAATTGTATTACAGTAAAGCGTAATTTTGATAGTGTTCCCCATTGGTGTATTGAATATAACAAAAAAAAAAAAACATGAGAGACAAGTTAATCATCAAAAATATATCCCCCTGCCCCCATTAACTAAGTCTGATGGTTGTGAGGCAATTTTTGGATTCCAAATCTTTAGAAAGCTGCTGCGTTGGAGATAAAGATATTGCCAGTCCAAGCTTAAAACACATTTTCACCCATAAAGAAAATTTTTGTGGTTGTTTGATAAGAAGTGAGAAAGAAAACCATTTGAGGAAGCTAGATCCAAAGAAATAGTGCAATAGTGACCATTTTTCAGCCAAACTCCTGTACAGGTCATTCTGTGAAATCAGCAAAATGCAGATTGGCAACACCTTCCATATGTTGCTACCGCAAACTATCTCAGTTGTTGAAACATAGGCCAGTAGCAATGGAGATGCCTGGGATGCAGTTCTAAACACTCTAATCATCATCTTTTTGCCCCTAGATTAATAATATTAGATTTTGAACACTCATACTGACCTATGCTTATTTTGCTTTGTTAGGGCGAAAAAATATTTTCTGTTTATGAAGTTGATGAACAGTGGTTAAAATCCCTGTCTGACCATGATGATTTTTGTTTTCTGTTATTTCTTTAAATTGATTTTTTCTATTTTTTGTTGCTGTCTGTCTGTCTGTCTGTCCGTCCATCCATCCATCCATCCATCCATCCATCCATCAATCAGTTAACGCTTTTTTCTCAGGAATGGGTAGCAGAATTGAATTGAAATTTGTTAAATACTAAATCTATGGTACCTTGGCAGTGAAAAAAATTTAAGGTCCTAAGTCAAAGCAATCAGAAGATATTGCCATATGTATCACACATTTTGATACTCAAAAACTCACTCATCACATCGTATAAATGAATACTCTGTATACATGTCAGTCCTCATGGTCTTGTGGTAAGGCATGTGCATGGAAACTGAAAAGTCATAGGATTGATTCTCAGCTGGATCACCAATTTTTCACTCTTCTTTTTTAGCTAGCCTTCATATATCAAAGACATAAAGAGTTTGGATTCCACATTAAACTGTAACTCTCAATTGCCCAACTGGGCGACTGGTTTAGTTTAGGGACACACAAGCTCCCTAAGTGATGTCCAATAGAAAGACTTGCACCAGGTCATTGAGTCAACCAATATCATCATCATCATCATCATCATCATCATAGTAATTTGATTTTGTACAGAACCCTCATAGGGTGGGTCATACAGTTATAAAGTTTTTAGGGTTTTTTTCCCCTGATGGATTACAGGCTTAAATGATCATCACAATGAATCCTCTGTGTGAGAAAATGCGGTTTAGAAACAAAAAAGATTGTTGGGCTCAATATCTAGCCTTTGGCTTTACACTATGCCATATTTATCAGTAAACCATAAATACATGCATCTGTACAGCAGCAGAAATGTCTGTTTCCTACAATGTTTCCAATTTGTGTAGCTGTCTGTTATGTGATTTTATAACAGTGATTACAAAGTAAAGCCAAAAGCACATACTGGGTAGTCGAGGAACCTAATGAATATTGTGTGGATGGACAATGAAATGGATGTTTGGAACAGGTCGTAATGAACCTCCATCAAATCAAAATCCTTTCAGTGTGGCACACCCTTCTTTATGATTCAGTCATAAAGCAATGCTCTATGAATGTTGGTTGTCTATTGGAATAATTCTAGCTGTATATGCCAAAGGTCTGTGTTCGATTCACACATCAGGCAGCCATTGTTAGCAAACACAGACACTCTTCATATCTGGTAACCCCAGCTGAACAGTTTAGTTTGCTCTGTAGTATGATATCCACATTAAATGTCATGTCTATTTGCTACCTGCTGGAGGAGAGTCAGTGTAGATTGGGCCATGAGAGAGAGAGAGAGTGGATATCATACCAGGTTGAGACTCTGTCACCGGTAAGCTTCCTTCCACAAGAGGTTTATTTATCTAATTATTTATTGTTTGTTTATTTTAATGAGTCAGTGTTCATCTAAGGTTCCAAGGCACTTATCTCTTGTATATTAATATGAGATGTTGACAATATTGGTGCTGGACTGGAATCAAATCTCAGATCTCTCCTTTCATTGGGTTTGAATGTTTTCAGATGTATTTGTTCTACTGTTCTTTCTTTCCCTAAGACTCTGAACTCCAGGTCTTCCCAAATAGTGCATGTCGTGGTTCAAATCCTAGTCTGGCACAAAAGAATCCATCATGTCATTTCAAGTTGTGGCATGTACACACCAAACTACAAGACACAAATGGTTATGGTTTTTAATACTTCTCAGTGGTTTTCAGCTGTAAGGATTCATATTGGTTTCGACTCCCAGCACAGAACGTTTTGCCATATTATGTCTTGCTCAAACAGGTCACTAATAGATACTGGTTAAAAAGAACTCTATAGTCAACATCTCTTTGTGGGTAGTTCTGTTAGCTCAGAAATGTTCCTCACAGTATTTCCAGTTGAAACATGTGCACATCTTCAGGAAACACAAGTATATATAGACAAGTATTTATTGACATGAAAACTGCCAAATGTGGCACTTTAATTTTTAAAGCTGCAAATCACCATGTTGTCCCCTTAATGTGCCTCTGTCATCCAAACACAGCACAGAATATGTGAGATATAAACATCACAGTTATCAAATATGAGAAATGAAATTGTGGTGCATAAATAGTATAACTGACAGCTTGGAGAATATCATTCATTGCTCTTGTCAACTTGCAACCAAGTTATCAGCTTTTAACATAACATAGACCTTGGGCTACACAAGAAATCAGATGTCACAAGACTGTACTCCCAACATGTGAGGTCAAAGACAAAAAGGGACCTCTTCTTGGAAATTTTCAATTTTGAGTTATTTATATTTTCAAATTAAGTATTAAATTGTGAATAATTTGGTGTAACAGTCATACCTTAATTTCTTTTTGTTTTACTTACAGACATTTAAAGTTTGTTAAATGAAAAAGGTCATTTTGTGGAAAATGCTTTCAAAAGTTCAAAGTAAAACAAAACCTCCATATTTTACAGTTAAGAAAACAATTTTATTCCAAAATGCAGCTCTAAATGTCCTCTTTTAAACCGTATAAAAATGTTTCACAACTCTTCAGCTTGACACCTTAAATTGACCATTTTCAATGCTTCTTTGAGGGTCCAGAGACGTCTTGGGAGTTATCAGGCTCAGAATCAGTAACAGGTTTCAGCAACAATGTAGAGTTCAATTTGAGGACACAAAAGTCTTTGAATTTGCCTTTGCAGTATGGTCTGATGTTTTTGAAGAGGTAGTCCCGATGTATCATTGTCGTTTCTTCTGGAGTCACTTCATTGGGAAATCTGTGAGGTGCATCTTCTGATGTGAATTACCATTGCAAAAACACATGCCCTGCAGTGTTGATTTTACTATATACTTCACTTTTGTTCACTGCATTGAACTCAAAGTGGTTGTGCTGAGTTATAATGGGACACTTTCTCGGTACCATTATAGTGAAAAAATGTAACCACTCATGTATTTTCGCAAGAACTTCATTTTGTTCAGTTCCAACCATCACAGCAGAATTAACATCAGTTGTTGTTATTGTTTTTTTGATGCAGTCAACAAAGTCTGACAAGGAGGAGACATAAGTTACTTTGAACTTTTGTTGGCCCAATCACAAGCAAATTTTGTGTTCCTACTGGCATGAATGACACAATAGTTTCCTTATTTTTCTTTTCGTAAATCTGCCTTGCCAAGTACCCCATCAATATATTGTTTTGTTTGGCCCAACAATCTCAAGGTGAATAAACATTTTTTTCTCATAAATGTTTTGTTTTCTAAATGATGATGAAAAAGTTCCTTAGTTGTAATGCCACTCTCAGTAATGAGATAGTTTATTCGGGATTTCACACTTAACACCCAAAATACCAACTTTTAACTGACAATAAAATAAATAGGATTTGGTTACAAACAGTTGTTTGGTATGTGCACTTGTTGTGTCATATTGAAATTGTACTGCAAATAAGTTTTATCACCATTTGCAAAGTTTTCTCTAGTTTTATTTATGGTGGTATAATAAATTCTCTCCCCAGAAACAATCTGTAGGTGGCATCTCAATTTTTCAGTCATTCGCAATTTTGTTTGTTCATAAACAAATGTTATTTCTGCCTCAGATGTAAAATGTTTCTGGCATAAAGCACATAAAACTGGTCAGGGTTTCATAACTAATATATCAGGGCAAAGTTCCCTCCAAATGTGTTTGAATGTACAGGTTTTTGTAACATGTCACCTATAAAAGATGCTATTTAAGTTTCATATGCCATTTGAAGGTAGTAGCTTTAAACATGTGTAGAATACTGTGTTGCTTCTGACAGGCAATATGATAGCATGCTTTCTGTGCAATTGTTCAGAAATTATGTAGAAATTTAGTGTCAGAAAAAGATATTCCAGTATTTTTTAGTTTCCTTGCTTTTTCATGTACTTTTCCAATCAGTCAATCCTGTAGTGTTACACACTTTACTAAGATGTTTCGAACTTTTAATTTTGATCTGGTGACCATATAGATGGTTTTAAAGACCATCCTACATTTTAACTTTCCTGTTTTTTTTTTCTTTTTTTTCCTAACTAAATGTTGATGTAGAATCTCTGATCAGACAGCAAAGTTGACCTTAAGTCACTTCATTTAGTGGATTAACATTATCATGTCAATGACCGATTTTTATGCAATAATAGCACACTTGCTAAAAGTCATTAGCTTGAATAAGTAACAACCATTTTCTTTACATCTGCAGCCAGTTTCTAGAAAATTCACTAGAAGGTTATGATAGTTCTTAACATTATAACTGTCGACAATCAGTACAATTATTAGTTACAGCCAGGTTTTTCCCACATTCATTTTTGGAGAGTTATCCACATTTGAAATGTTTTTTAACAAAGTTTCTGAAAGATTGACTGACTCTTCTCCTTCAGGCAGATCTTCATATTCACATCATTCATCATACTTAAAGATCTTTCTCAAAAATAATCTGCACACACATCTTCATCATTGATATGTAGTTATCAAAACCTGTCTTATTTAATATATTTAAAAATCAGTCTTTGATCATTTCTACTAGACAGACATCAGTCAATCATAGGTAGACAAGCAATACTTTGTAATGACTTTTAATTTTAACTAGACACTCAACAGCTCAGAAACAAACTTAGCTAGTTGTGTTGCTGCACTAATCGATTTGCATTCATTTGCATGGTTACCAACACTTGTTTACAAATGTGTAATGCAGTATGGTAAATGTTTAAAATAAATAACCATTAATAATAAGTAACTCTTAAAAAGAAATATACAGAGCTAGAGTTTGAATATCAGCAATATTGTTGGCTTGTAAACCTATGAAGGAATATGTACCTGTATTTAGGGCAGACATTATTGTTATAAGGAAACTTTCTTCTGATGAAAGAGACCACAAATAGTTGCCTCATTTGCTGCTGACATTCATGAGAGATTAGTTTTCAAGGTGATGCATGTTAGCCAAGTGCATTAATGACAAGAGGTCTCTTGTCAGCCCATGTTATTTCTCTATAAACAACAAGAAGTACCTTCTTCTAGGCATCATGTCCACTGCTTTCATGACAGATTTATTATCAATTGTATCTTGTAGAGGATGCACTAAAGTGCGTTAAATTGAAAAAATCAATAATTTTGAGCAAACAACTTTTTTTATGGTACTGAACATTTGACTTTGCCTACAGGAATTATATGAAGATTCTAAAAAAGTAGCCCTAAAATTGGCAAAATAGCCCCAAAGTTGGCAAATAATGTTATAAAAATCAACCATAATATAAAATTATATTTCCCATGTACTGGTGTTCCATATTAGTGAGATGAAATACAAAGTGGCAGGGTATAATTTGTGAGACTGTTGCTGACAGATATTTGGATGTGGACGCACATCCAAGTCTTGGAAATACTTCAAAATTTGGTTAATAGTAAGGTCAGCTTTTGTTCTTTGTTCCATCCCCTCCCCCCACCTCCATTCCCATGTCAGTAGAAACTTGTTACAGCTTCCTTTGGAAGAACTTTAACAGATCAATTTTTATGTCTCACATTCCATGAAAATAACAAGCCTTTGATATGTTCATGGTGAAGTTCTGAAAATTAAAAAAAATCTTGACTTAAGCAAATATTTAGCATTTAGTCAAGAAAGGGGGGGAATGTAATATGTCACGTGCAAATGTGGTGAACAAAGCAATCAAAAATAGCCAACCAAAGCTCTCTCTGAACCTTCCACGGAAAAAAATGGTTGTTAAAAACGTGAAAACTGATTCTGCTCCATAAGATGAATCCCTGATACCATTAAACAATGTTTTTTCAAGTACTTTGTATTTTTCCCCTATGTTGAGTGGCATTTGATATGAAAAATGTATGTCGACTCTGCACCTAATGCAATCACTTTCTGCTCCTTTCGAAATGGAACTAGCAGCTCAGTTGCAGGAAACTGTGCATTGGAAGATGCTTCTGACATTTTGTTGTTGAGAGAACTTTCTGTTGATATCAAATATTTTGTATCCTTTATAGTTATTTATTGGCAATAGTCCAAAACAAGTATAATCTTTGGAATTATTTTAGCTACATCTACCTCCTAGCATATCCATGTAATTGTTTTGTTGAGACAGAGATGTGTCCAAACAACATATCAGTGTGTCAGGTTAACTGTAACAGAGTGTTTTCCTCATATGACTGCCAGCCCCAACAAAGACAGAACTCCCACAAGTATTGAACTGGTGCTGAGAAGCAATAGTTACCACAGTACCAACTTTTTGATGTTATGCTCCTTTGTTTTCCTCTTTCCTGGATTTTAGAGAAAATCCATATGGTGCTGCAGGTAAGTACTACTTCCAGTAATTCAGATGGCAGCAGTTTGTATATGTAACAAGCTATATTTGATTTTTAATGAAAGTGGTTACCAACTTTTTTCTTCCAATGGAGGAAACCCACCATAATAATATCTTTTGAAACCAAAAAGAAAGTTTACAGGTTGTAGGCTTCTCTGTAGCTTCAATAGGAGAAACAGAGTGTGCAGGTCAATCAGGTAGTTGGTCTGAAAATGCTGAAAAATTTTGTCTGTTTCAAGGTGAGCTAAAGAGATTATACTCTACTTTTGATATTATGCCCATTCTTCAAGCAACCAGCAGCAGACATTTCCACATTAAAAACACCATGTATAAATTTATTTCATTCCTTAGAAAGCAAAAATTAATCATTTAGGGACAACTTCTCAGACTTTGGGTGTCTTCAACGTAAGTAATCTGTTGTGACATATAATCAGCATATTTTGTTCAGGATGAAAGCTCAGATACTGTATTAAGCTTGACTAGTTTTGCTACAAATGATGCAATACTTTCCACAATGAACAGCCTACTAAGATGCTTCTGAATTGTGGAGTTTTTTTTTTTTTTTTTTTTTTTAATGCATTGTGGTAGAGAGAGAGAGAGAGAGTGTTAGTTAGTTTTCTGAATAATGGACTAGTATAACAAGTTTACCAAGTCAGTATGATCTTTGATGTGGGAAAATTACCATGTCTGTACAGTCAGATTTTATGGTGATCCAAACCAATAAATATGCTAAACAGGTTGCCAAAGATCAACTGAAAAACCATATTTCATGGAGATCTGTGAGATTTCTTTGTAGTCACACCTTGATTATGATTGTACAGTGTGTGCTTCAACAAGGAAGACACATTGCACATGTTTGAGTTGCAGTTATTACTTTGAGAAAGCTTGTTGGAAATTTGGAAGCCAAATAATTGTCCAGCACCTGCATGCAACAGCTGCTGAACGAAAATCATCTTTCTCAGGCATATTAAATAGTTCATCTTTTATATTTTTCCTGGTCTCTGCTAATTGATATCACCATGTAACAAATAATATTCTCATAAATTGTCTGACAGTTATAGAACTCGTATTTACTGGAATAGGTGTAGATCAAACTACACTACTTCACTGTTACTACTTGATAATAGTGTTGCTCATGAGGTTGTTTTATGAGAACAGAGCTCTCATCACAATTAAACTGAAGCCTCTGAAATTGTCCCATTGAATGGGGAGTGAGGGAATATCAAACAACTGGCTTCCATAGTCCTGGGTTAGAAATGCTACTTTGAATCACATACATATGATGTATATGTATCACTTAAGATACCATTTGATATGCATAGGATATTAATAATCCACTTTTATCCTAATAACTAACAGGAATGTAGGCAGGTGATGTCATTGACAACCACTGATATTTCAACAAGGTCACAATCTGCATTTTCAAATCAAAACTGCAGAAAGCAAACACACACACACACACACACACACACACACACACACACACACACACTGTAAGCACTGGCACCATTACAAACCAAAGATGACCAGTGTCAGATGTTATTGAGTGAAATTAACAATCAGTGGGTCTGTTAGCATAAACTTGTTTTTTCTTTTTGTGAAGGGAGAGAGCAAGATTCCATGCAGAATTTAAACAAATCATCTATCTCTATTTATAAAGTTACTTGCTAATTTAATTCCAACAGCTTCCCTAATAACACTCTCCCAAGGACTCGATTGCATGCTAGAAACTCTGTGTTCTGCAGTGGCAGATTTGCTTGGCTTTTTTAAGGGTATGTGCCACTTATGCTCAGTATATTGGTCCTCCGTAGTACTGATTGTCTGACCAATATATGACATGCCACAACTGCAAGGAATAATGAAGACACTCACCTTACACAACCAGAAACAACCCTTATGGCCCTGATCTTAGATGGAGATCAAAGACATCTTCACGTCTTATTTTCACAAAATACAATGAATTCTGTAGGAAATGCTCCCTGCATAAGGCAAAAATGCCATAGACTATAGGGTCACCATAATATTATCATCACTCACACAATACACTTTGTCAGTAGTGCAACTCACATCTCATCCAAAAGGTGACTTTGAGATGGGCTAAATCTCAGGGTCAGATATGACATGGGCCCTGTGAACCAATTTACGAACTACCCCTTTGCATTGAGCCAGATGGTGACAACTATCAGCCTTTAGATACAAGTCGGTGTGAATATGCTTCCTATAAACAAAATGTCCCCAACATACCATGCACCTTCCTCCTGACCAGCGCATCAAGGAAGGGAAGACAGCCATCCTTTTCCACCTCCTTCATGAGACAGACATTCAGTTGGATTAAATTCCGGTTTTCTAAAACGTCATTCAAATTCCCACTTGGAGCCAAACAACAGAAGTATTGTGTGCATTCCCAATAAGAAAAAATAGTTTTTGAAATCTGCAGTCTCCAAAGCCTGCATAATCAAATTGGTAATAATAGGTGAGAATAGGCTTGCCATCACAATTCCATCTGTCTGCTCACAGTACTGGTCATTGAATAAAGAGTAAGAGGAAGTCAATTCATGTTAAAAAAGGCGTGTTAGTTCAGCATCAAATGTAACATCAGTCAACTGTAATGAATCAGACAGAAGAACAAGAGTGAAGAGAGAGCGCACATCAAAACTTAATAGAGTAGATAAAGATAAATGGTGATTGTGGTTTTTATTTAAATTCTGCATGGAATCCTGCTCCCTCCTCTGTCAAAAAACAGAGGGCCAGAGTTTATGCTACCTCGCTCATTGATTATTAGTTTCACCATCATTAACTTCTGATATTGATCATCTGTGGTTTGCGGTGGCACTGGTGTTGACTGTGTGTGTGTGTGTGTGTGTGTGTGTGTGTGTGTGTGTCTCCAGAGTTTCTCTGAAAACCAAGATTCACAGCTCTCACTTGCTGCAGTTTTGCTTCGAAACTTTCAGGATGTGCTCATATCAAAATATTGGTTGTTTTTGACATCACCCTGCTGCATTACTATAAGTTACCTGAACATTGTGTATGCTGGGAGAAACTCGGGTCTCAAATCTATTTTTACTTTGACAAATAGTCACTATGTCTGCATAAAATAGCAGCCATTGTCATCATGTCTGTATTAACCACCTAGACATGGGTGTCAAATTTTATTTTTTAAATGAAATTGTGGTTTTTTGGTTGAACAATAGTAATTATAGATAATTTATAGTGCTGTAATGCATTCTCTTTGAGTTTTTATATTGTCAAATAATTCTTAACTACCAAAAATCATCATAGACATAAAACATTTATAAATTACAAATGCTGCTACACCAATTTTTTTAATTAGTATAAATAAAATAAAATTTGCCATACATCTCAATATATTTGATCTACACTATTTTTGATTCCCTGCACTTAATTCAAATATTGTGGAAAGCAATACACAGTTATCCAAGTACTTCCTATCCCAATGAAGCATTTTATTGTTAAGAGAAGTATAACATTTCAGGTGATATGTATTCAGTACACTACAAGAACAGTAGAACAATGTAATTTTAAATGCAGTTTTAGTATTTTATATCTTCCCAGTTGTATGATTTTTTAAAATATATGACTTATTTTGGTATCAGCTTTATGTATGAATTGTTCCAAATAAATTTCATTTAATGAAAAAGAAATCTGGAGTGACTAAGTAAAACTGCTCAATGTTTTAATCACCCAGTCAGTGTGTAGGAGCTCAAACTAGTGCGCTGGTGGACTATTTAACCACATCTGCTGACCGATTCTACTTCATAATCCTAGGTTTATTTTCTATTAGATAGAAGTTACTGGTGAGGAGTCATATGTGAAGCTGATGTTGCTTTATAACATAGCTGAACGCTATATTGGGGTGCCAATGTGAGTCAGTATTCAGAATTTTATTGACTACTTAACTGTTCTCAGAATCAACACTCTCAGCTGTAATTTTGTATTATGAATTCAGACTTTTGAAGTGGAAGTAGCAAGGAATCAATAGTGTGTTGAAACAAAATTAGAAATGATTGTGCTAAATAAAAGCAACTTTCAAAAAGTCTTATAACATTGTCAACGAACATAATGAGGATGGAAAGCTCTACTGAAAACACAGAATGCCGATGTCGATATAGGAAAACATGCAACTATATTATTATTATTATTATTATTATTATTATTATTATTATCGTCCTGAGAACCTATGATCACAGAGATTCATCCAGCTTGGCAAGTACATCCGTGGGACATATTGCACTGCTAAAAATCTGCTGGAGTGGAGGACACACATTATTGGGGTGAATGCCTGGATGAATGTGGGGAGCAGTAGCAGTGATAGGTGAAACCAGCCAAAGAGCAATGTGTGATTCAGTTGCTTCAAACAGATAAGTTTTGTTAATCTGCTGTCTAATTGTTCAACTGGTCTAAAATTGTTGGGATTGAATTTCCCTTCCACAACTTGTTTAGTCTAAACTGCCTTAAAGAAATTTGATAATTTGTCAGATCCTCAAAGGTGTTACTATTTTAACTAATTGAGGCATTTTATTCTGTGATGTTTCTCATTAATTATACTGTGGTCCATGTTTTTCTGTGTCAGAATGATTAAAATTTGACTGATCGTAGAATTTACGAGAAGATGTGTGTTTCACATCTGCAAGGTGAAAAAGTGCTCATAGCTCTTAAGGTATGCATTGAAGAGTTCATGTTTACTGGACATTTTTGGTGTGTTTTAGTCCATTCTACCATGTCTCAAAATATGGACTACTTTTTCAACATTAAGTATACAGTTACTAAAGATTGTTTCCTTTATAAACTAGTTTTTCAATACTTTCTTCTACTTTCAGCTGAATTATTCCTTCAGTAACATACATTTTTCCGGTAGCCATGCAGTAATCTCTCATTCCGTACTATGAGCAACATGTTTCACCATATCCAGTCAGTTCTGGGAAGTATATTTTATGTCATATAATGTGCACAAAGCTGGAGAAAAGGAGGCTTTGGGCAGGGAATCATAACTGATTTTGAGAATTTCTGCAGGGAAGGGGATTTATGCTCAATTAAATTAAGCAATAAGCCCAGAAACATGTAGAATGAGGCTGATATGGACTGATGTAGAAAGCACTTGTGCAACACTGGTACTTATTCAATCAGCAATAGATACCATTGTAAGAGAAGTTGAGTACAGGGTAATAGGAACATGACAAATAGTGGTTACTTAAGTGAAAGCATTTTTTAAATGTGTTCAGGAGGAGACTGTGTGAACAGGTGGTGTACTTGTGGCAAAATAAATAATTAAAAATAGCGAGAATCAGGAATACAAAATAAAAACTTACGTTGGGTAGACACTACTTTTTATCTATCAAGGTGGCAGATTGTGCAACAAGCAACGACAGAGAGAAATATTACAAGCATTTCCAGACTTCTTTAATTGTAGATGAATTTAATGAAACAAAGATTGCTCAGTGAAAATAATGGAAGACTGGGATACACACATGTTTTTTCCCTCATACAGTTTGGTGCTCACAGTTAGTACTTACAGAATTATTTACAGTAGGGGTAAATTTTCGTTGGTAATTTTTGTCTAATAGTCACTTGCAAGTACTTTGTGTAAATGCCTGAGAATTTTGCAAGAGCAGATGTGAGAAGCATTTATGCACAGGAGAGTGAGTGTCTGTGAGGGCTCAGAGATCTCCCTCTGTGAGATTTTTCCATTGTAATTCTGCATGTGAAGGAAGAGGTTCTTATGGAAGATGCGAGTCTGCAGCTGCATTTTTTATACTTTCAGTGCCAAAGAAAATACGTAAAAGACTGTGTTATGTTGGGTAAGAGTGAATTAAGCAGCAAAATGATTTTGGAGCATTGCAGTGCTTTTGATCAAAGATCCACATCAATATTTAAATTTTATGAGAATGGCAGCTATGGAGATGGAAGAAATATTTCTAAATTCTAAATGCAGACTGCTTTTGTCACTAATATTTCTTGCATCAGGTGTGTTTACACTCTTAATATTTGGTAAAGTGACAATTATGATGAAATAAATTTGCATAAGATTTCGTCAAATACCCATACTTCTTCAAAGGCCAAATAAGGTGGATGTGAGATAAATAAAGCATTTCCAGACACACATTTATTTGAATTTTTTTCTTGCATATCCTTAGGAAACCACTCATAAATTCCTGAATGTCTGTTCTTCAGCACCCTTTATAATCAACAAATACCATGTTATATAAAGTTGTAAATACAGCTATATTACTTGAAGGTAAATGACATTTTTCAGACTTCCAAAATAATTGCTTTTGAACATAACTTCACTTGTTTCTGTGTTATAGAACTACTTGTTCTGTTTCTATAGATTGTTGATATTCTGGTACTTCTGTGGAGGTGTTATACAGTGTAAAAATTTGAGCCAAAAAGCTTCGCTTCTTATCTCAGTAAATGTAGTCCAATAGCTGTACACTCCAAAATACTGGCCTTTCCTCATACAAACTAATTAAATCCACAGTTTTTCCTAAATCCAACTCTTGGCAGCTTTCTTCATTATGTATTTTGCTGACACATTGCTGATGTCCATTCACAGTGCTTATCTGTAGTGACTGCAGTCTCAACTGTCCAAACAATGCTGTTACATATTTATAGAATGTCTGGTTGGCGTGGGAAGTGCATTGCTTTATCATTCATATTTTCATATTAATGTGGGATCGAGACATTTCAGTGACAGTTTTTTTTTCCAATCTTAAATAATATGTCTGCCATGTGTTAGTAAGTTATTTGCTGCACAGCATTGCATAAGTCTAGAACTGTTGAAATAGACTAACTGCTGTTGAATTAATATGGGACTTTGTTTTGGTTTCAAACTTATAAATGTGCATTCTACATCAGTTATACTGTTAATATTGACGAACTTCAGAGATTGCTTAGCCTAAAAAAAAAAATGAACAGTGTCTCCTCTGTTGTAAAGGATTAACCCCAAATCCAGTGACAGACTTTTGTAGGGTATTCTAGGATATTTTCTAATTACAGCAAGCTTCCAATAATCTGGATTAATGGGGACCAAAATGCTTATGACGATACTACAAACTGCTATTCACCACATTTACAAAGCATGCTATTTGTCACATTAAACTTTTAACTGAAGCATTTTTCACTGAAAATGGGCAACTAACCCACAAAGTTACTCTCCAAACACACTGTGTACTGTGTCACTGGCTTTCAATTCCCTTGTGAGAAATAGTCTACATTCCATGGTTTTGTTCACTTTTTTCCTGTTTGTGGTTCTCATTTTCCATAGTGTGAAAACATAGGTATAGTCAAAAAAATCTCTTCCCTTAACTCTCAGCCTGTCTTCAAAAGGCTCATCTTCACTCACTTCATACCAAACTCACTTTGTTCACTAGATCTGTATCACTTAATTGATAGAATCCTGGCTCACAACCATTACTATTGGACAGTTTGTGGAAATTTTTTGTGGTCCACTTGCTCACAACTGGAAATCAGTATTCTGTTGGAAAATATTCATTCTGATTAAAAAAGAATAATTCAGGCTTTGTATGTTACCTTTTCAAAAATTCTGCATAATTAGTCTGCACCCAAGTAATCAGAAGCTAACTGCATTTTCATGTAAGAGAGCTATTCTCTCCAGCAGCACATTACAGAGAAACTGCATTTCTTTGGGTTTCTTACACCTGTTCATTTCTGTATCTGTATTGCAATGAAAATATCAGGATGACAAACGTGCTGTGTATCTTCTTTAGAAACAAACTTATTCTGTTTACTCACAATGCTTGCTGTTGACAAGCTTAATTTCTTTCTCACTTCATCTATAGCCTTGCATTCAGTTTTTTCTCAATTTTCTTCTTCTCCCTCTTCTTTTTTGTGATAATGTACAATAATGCTGATGTACTGTGTGTAACAAAATTTCCTACACAGGTTCTGAGAACAGGTTCCTTGCACCAAAACAAGAAAAAGAGTGCAGAAACATGGGCACTGAAATGCTTATCTTAAGAGCTATGAGCGCCTGATCAGTAGAAGAGGATACCTTTTTCAGCATGAATTTCAGTGGTTTCCATGCCATGGCTATTAAGAATTTTGTGTAGTGCAGATGTGGATTTTGATATGTTATTGAGACATATGGCTTGAATCAATTTGAAGGGCTATTTTCTGGTAAATTTGGTACAAGGGATCTGTGGTCACTGCTGGCTCTTTACAGACTAATATTGTGGTTAAGATTTATTTGGTTTGTTACCCCAATTTGATTCTGAGAAAATGCCATTAAGTAATTATCCCAAAACAATTGCTGAGCTTAAAACTACCATTTTGGAGGTCATTAACAGCACTGATGTTCCAACACTTCAGTGGGTCATGTAGAATTTTGCAATTTGTCTGCGCCACAGCATCGCCAAGGATGGCAGAGATATTGAACATGTCATAACCTAAATCCGAATATCTGTAATGACGTTTACTTGTTGAATAGGGTGTGTGCATGCCATTATTGGTAACTAACTCATGTTTTTTCATATAGCTCAATAATTGTCACCCTGTATGTGTATCAAATTTGAAACAATAGTTTACATTTTCAGGAAGATGAACAAGCATAAGCTGGAAGCTACCTGCAGATTAAAAAAGTATGTTTGACTAGGCCTTGAAACTTTTCCCTTGTGTTCCATGGTCTGGTACAAGTTTCATGTGCCTAGAAGTTTCAAAACAGAGCGCGTGCGCACTCATGTGTGTGCGCACGCACACACACACACACACACACACACACACACACACACACACACACACACACACACACACACTGCTACAGAGTGAAAGCTTCATTCTGAAAACCAGTGGTTGTTTGGTAGCCTCCCTCTATTTCATGTGGTAATATAAATGTGATAGTGTGCACGTCCTTCTAAATTACCACATGTGATGCTTTCCATGAGAATGTATTACTGATCGACAATAAAATTCGTCTTTAGGCATATGTGAGCAGACATGAATCTTATATACAGTTTGAGAGCACTTTTTTCTCTGTGGATGTGATGAAGTACTGCACCACTCAAATTTTTGGTGTGTATCTGTGATGGAAGTAATTTTTAAAAACTTTTTGCATGCATTCTGTGTCCTCTAAAAATTGCAACATAATTTAAGTGCACATAACAAGTAGGCAGTGTAATTCATATTTATTAATTGAGTCTAAAGAGTAGTAGAGTGCTGTTTGTATTTCTTCTTTACTGCCATACATTTTTCATCCATTGCATAATAATATAATGAAATATTTCAGGAGGGAGCATCGGAAGGAAGCGTACCAGGCAGTATACGGTAAGGACGTCATTATACACCATATATTTGTTTTTGAGAAGTACTGATTTCTATTGTCTCATGGGAAATCGGATGCAACATACAGATTATTTAAATTACTTATTGCTTTGTCAACAAGCAGCTATGTTACAAGGTAATATGATCCATAATATGAAGGTTGGTCATAAATTAATCTCTAATTGGCAGTGGGAAGTAGACAAACACTTCTAGCTTCATGGCACTTGCAGGTTGCAAAGGCATACTTTGAAAAGCACATTGTCAGCTCTCTGTTCTGTTCATCAATCGGTAAGCAATAAGGAGTTGAAATGAATGGTGTTATTGCATATCTGCCAGTTGAAAGGTATGTCTTGTCATTTACTTTCTGCTGAAATTCATGGTCAGTTATGTTGTGTATATGGTGATGGGGTTTTAAGTGATGGTGCTGTGAAGGAGTTGTGCTGAAATTTCAAGGGTGATCATAGAGATATGCATGATCATCATGGTCAGGGAAGACATTCACATGTGAGTGATGAACTTGTGCAGCATGTTGATGGAATTTTGTGTGCAATATGTTAGTGCACAGTTTCTGAACTTCCTGATGAAATGACTCAGATTTGAAAAGCAAACCTTATTAACGTCAGAGAGAGGTTAGTTTATCATAAATTTTATGCAAGTCCACAAAACCGAAACAATGTGTTCATCCTTGACATTCTATCAACACTGCCATGTAGAGAGGCAATTCTGAACAAAATCATGACTGGGATGAGACATGGATGACGTACATAAATCCTGGAACTAAGGAATAGTCCAAATAGCGGATGCACATTCATTCTCTCAATAAGACAAAAAATTCTGGAAGATGCTGTCAAATTCTATAATGATGTCTACAGTTACTTAGTATTGTAAACGAATTTTCACAACCGATTTTGTGAGGATAATGCATTAGAATACTGTGAGAGACTTAAAATTCTCCAAAAGCATCAGATCATTAATAAAGGAACCAACAGTGTTTGACCCCATACTGCAAATTAAATGAAGGAAAACTCACATTTTTGTCTGGAGGTTTTTCGACATTCTCCCTTAGTCCAGACTAGACACCAAGCAGTTTACACATCTTTTACACCAAGCAGTTTACACCTCTTTTCAATGATGAAGGCCTAACTGGCTGCACAGCACTCAGTGATTGTTGATGAACTGTGGAATGCTGTCAACAACTGGCTGGAATGAAATACCAGGTGACTCCATTCTTTGATGAAGGCGTAAAGAAGCTTGTGTCACATATGACAAACATGTGAGTGTTGGTAGCGACTGTTGAGAAGTAATGTCAACAGGTAACTACAAATTTTACATTAAAAATGATCTAATTATTTTCTTTTCTTTAAATAGCCAATCAGAGAATAATTTACAAACAGCCCTCTTACATTTATATGTGGAATTAGTGCTTCGTGAGCATCAAGTTTCGACATACTGCTCACCTGTTTTTGATGTTGCATTTGGTTTTATGTATCATGATGTTCCAGATCTTGATGAAGTGAAATGATGTTCTAGAAACTGATACTGTATAGTGCCGAGTGATGTATTGCAAATGACAGCTAAATTTGAGTGTGTTTCTTCTCACTTTATTTGCAATAAAATGTTGTGGATGGCCAGTTCCAGTTCCACAGATCACATTTAGTGCAGGTAAAGAGACATGTACATCCACCTTGATAAATGTACTCAGAAGAGAACAAAGTCAAGCATTAGTTATACATGGTGTTTGTCGAACTTCACTGTACTGTAACATGCAGTGACAGACTCATGAGAGGAACAGTGCATGTGAGAATACTTGTAGTACAATCACCAGAATTAATCACATTGTCCAGTAAATATTAGTGGCCAAACATTGACATTTTAGGTTATAGATACAATATTTAGGTGTCACACAGCAATGTCAAATCACAGATTTTCACATGAAACATTTGGCATTGGATATGTATACGTTGGAAGGATTGGGCATGGAATGGGTATCCAGATTGGTGCGGTTAAGTAAGTGAAAAGTTGGCCAGTTTCCAAAAAGAACTCTGAAGGATTTATTCCATAAAAGGGCCACCTAGGGGGAAGAAAACCACTGACTAGAGAGGTTGCCACTGAGACCAAAATGTTTTGGGTGGCTTTTGAGAGCAGGAGAGGTATGTGTTAGCTGGCCAGCCACCAGCAAGCAAGAGATAGTAGCACCTTCACTCATTCTCATGTGTGCCTGCACCACATGACCCACTCATGGCACCCTACCAGCCAATGAGGGTGAACAAGTCCTTACTATGAGAACCTTAAAAAGTCAGCATCATGTGCTGAAGCCATGGGAGAATGTGGGCAATCTGCACAGCATCCAAGATTGCAACAAAGAATTAAGAACTCTCAGTAAAAAGTTTTGAAAAATATACTTCCTCTTCCCTTTACACACTGGTGGGCCCTGCGTATTCCTTGCCCCTTGTGCAGGAATCAAGTATAAATTCTTAAAATTTCTTAGCAAAATTCAGTGATGGAAAGATATGTCTCCCTTAATAGGGAGCACGGGAACAAGGCCCTATGAAGTAACACGAGTGGGGAGGTATTATTATTTCATTTAAAATAAATAGGGGTGTAGTTTAGAACTTAATGCATGTTATACAATATTTTAATGAATGTAAATCATAATTTTACAATGTGCTATTGTTTGTTATTTCTTTTACTCATCTTTGATTACAAAATTGCCTTTGGATCAGAAAATTATGACCTCATTGCATCTTGCCTTGCACACTCAGGGGGTAATCTGGTCTTTGGTGAAGACGTACGGTGCGCAGTGTCAGTAGGTAGGGTATTGTATGAGGAGACAAAGGTCACACAGCTGTAAGAATCAGCAGCAATATATAAGCAGCCCTTGTGTATGGCTGCAGAGAACAGCTGTGCTGCAGAAGCTAAGTGACTAGTGGTGTCTGCTGGGTGATGTTGTCCAAAGAAAGTTACCCAAAACGGCAAGTCCCTATGTGGTGGACATTAGTGGGAGGCCCAGAGGGAGTGTTTACACAATAAAAAGGGTTAAACAAAATAGGGGTTCTTTCCCTTTCAATTACATTACTTCTGCTAGTGATGTAACAAGACTATTAGTAACTAGGTTCTAAGCTGGTCTTTCCTTTGTCACTGACAATATGAAACTAATTTTTATTCACTAAGTACAAAGATGCTGATGTGAAATTGAAGAACCCTTTTACAAAACACTTCGCGTGACTAATCTTATAACCATCCACACATATCTGAAGAAGGGATCCATGCTTCATTGGCTGTTAAAGTTCACTGGTGGCTGGCACTCAGCAACAAGTTGAGGTTGTCTGTAACAATAAACTCTTTTGTATAAAAATCTCTTAACTTCATCACGGAGAGCTAGTGCTAGATGAGCGGAAATATTGTTATGCGATGTCACAGTTAACATATGTTTTTGCTGGTCATCCCAAGAAAGTTACCCAAAAAGGCACAGATAGCTGAAACAAGTGTAAAGAAGAAGCAATGGGTTGTGAGACTGACAACCACTGGAGTATATTTTTAGAGCAGATTGAAGTTCTGGCAATGAGAAATAGGGGAAAATTGGGAGCAATATAAAATAGGTTTTCAGGCACAAAAGTGAAACAAAAGCCCTGGATACTGTCAGCTGTTGATTTAAACAAGGTGAGAGATTTATGTGCAGTGTTGCCAGTGTTCCAAGGATACAGAAACACACAATCTTAGCTGCAACAGATTGGCATCACACTGAGGGCAGTGGGGTATAATTAACAATGTACCATTAGAATCAACTGTGGATCACATAGGCACATGTGAGACGATTCATCCTCATAACTGAGTTTTGTAGAGAGTGGCTAGTTAATGCAGTAAGAAGGGAGATTCAATGTCTGTGACCTTGGCTGGAAAAGACAAGATGTTGAGCTGGTATTTCTGGGAAAGTTTAGCCATGGACAATTCTCCATCAACAAAAGGATGATGTTGGTAGTCCAGCAGTAGTATAAGAATTAGACAGGTTTAAATAAATCCAGTAACAAACAACAGCAGTCGCCCACCAATATTAATTCACAAAGAACCGAGTTGCTCAAAATATGTTGGAACCAGTCTTTGTCTTGAGTGTAATACTCTCTCTCTCTCTCTCTCTCTGAGTGCCCATTCGCTAAATAGGTAATGCAAATGCAGGAGCTGCAGAAGGCTGGAAATGTTTGTTGCAAACAGCCAATGAGTTATTGCAGTTTCTGGCATAATAGTGAGGAACAACCCATAGTGATTAGGAAGAGGAGGGGTAGCTACACAGTAGTACTTTAACATAAACAATGACACATTACTATCACAGGAAATAAATGGTTATGCCCCTTGTACAAAATTTCAAACACTTCATCAAAATATAAAAGCATTAAAATACTAATGTATTAAACATAACATAGGAAAATCAGCACATATACTGATTAATTACAATGTAGCCTAAAATGTGTGTTACTCGTCATCCCATTGACCACTGATCTGCCCAAGCTGTGTGTCACATGCTAGGAGCTGTGTAGAACTTCTGCAACACCTCTGAAGCACCGTAAGCAAAGTTGTTCATTCCTCCATCTGAAGTGGTGACAGGTAAGGTATCCTGTCAGGTGTAGAGGTTGATGAGAGTGTAGACGATGAGGAGGAGCCAGAACCCCACCCATGTGGGTGGCAAGCCAACAGGGCGATATTAGAGTCCAGAGCCAGGTCCACCTCATGCCAGATCACATGAAGACATCTGCCATCAGGAAAAGGAACCAAAAGTCCCCAGTGCAGAGTGACAATGAGTCAGAAGAAACACCAACTCTGGCCTGTTTTGGACCTTCAACATCAAATGATAAGACCTTACCATCAAATCCACGTAAACTGGAAACATGTCAAGAAAGAGAGAGAGGATTTCCCTGGTGAAACATTGCATTGCGAATTAGATGCCATGGATTTCCAGTTGGATTCTGACAATGACCAAAACCAAGGAATGGAGGTCACTGGAAGGGACAATACACGAGAGTATGGTTTTATTCCTGTTTGTCAGAAACACCAACAAAAATGCAGCCAAACTGCACAGCACCTCCCTACAAAGTGTTGAGCAGAGAAAGTGGAAATGAGAAACCATTTTGCACTAATCACGCCACTGGAAGAGGCGCACGCACTCAACCAATCACAGCTACCACTGGCCCAACAAGAAGGAGCCATTCAACCAATCAAACCCAAGCATCAGAAAGTGCTGCCAGTCATGATTTATTAAATGGAGAAATATGCTGAGTGCTTTGAAAGCAAAGGTGATAGAATGAAATACCACTTCAATAACAATGAGGACCAATGCATTCCCATCAAATTTTTCAAAACATACTGGCTGCCATATTTCTCTCACCAGCCACCTGAACAAAAAGATATAAGTCGTCATCAAACGAGTTCCTGTGTCAGTAACAGAAGAGGAACTGACACAGGAGAAGAAGCCTTTCCAAAAACAAAAGTACACAAATACAAAACTAGCAGAACCAGCTCAGAAAAATCTGACATCTATGTGTATACTGCAACAATCTTCCTCCTGCCAATTACAATGCAAGGATCTGGGACATATAATACTTGATCTACACTAGAGTTCGAACCAAACTCTAGAAAGGAAAGGTGATGTGGACAAAACCAATGTCACAAATGCCAACATTTTGAGTGTACCACCAACAATTGTTACATGCTGGCATTGTGTGCATATTGTGTCAAATGCAGTGACAATGCCTATTGAGGCTGTCCCCAACCAGAAATTGCACAACCAGAATACACTAATTGCCATGGAGAACACATTGCCCTCTTTCATGGGTCCAAAGTATACCAGTCACTTGCTACCACTACCAACCTCCCTCCCTCCCTCCCTCCCTCCCTCCCTCCCTCCCTCCCTTCCTGCCTCTCTCCCTTCCTCTCTCCCTTCCTCTCTCCCTTCCTCTCTCCCTTCCTCTCTCCCTCCCTCTCTCCCTCCATCCGTCTCTCCCTGCCTGCCTGCCCTACACACACACACACACACACACACACACACACACACACACACACACACACACAACACCACCAGCACCACCAGCACCACCCATTACCAAATCAAGATTCCTTCATGCCTCAGGACGTCCTATTAAATGATACATGCTTTTATTCAGGTTGTAAAATATGATAGTTACTTCCCAAATGGATTCAGTACCACCTCAATATCTCATCAGCAGTTTCAGCATTCTTCTGAAGAACCAGGTGTCAAAAGCACCTATTTTCTTCTCGTCTGAACTGTTTATATCCTACGTTTCAGTTCTGTGCAAGGTTACCTTTGATGCAAATACTTTCAAACATTTAAATTTATATTCGATGTAAACTAGTTCCTCATTTTCAGAAATGTTTTTCTCGCTCATGCACCCTGCTTTTTCTATTCCCTGTACTTCAGCCACCTCCACTTGTTTTGCTGCCTCAATAACAAAACTCATCTACTACTTTAAAGCCCGATTTCCTATCTTAATTCCCTCAGAATCATCTGGTGTAATTGAGATACATTTCATTATCCTTATTTTACTTCTGTTGATATTTATAACCTTTTTTCATGACATTATCCATTCAGTTCAACTGTTCCTCTAAGGCTTTTGCTATTACTGACAGAATTACTGTCTTCTCCAATATTTTGTGTTTTTATTTATTTTTCTGTTAACTTAAATTTCCTTTGCAAATTTCTCCTTTGTATCCTTGACTGGTTGCTCAATGCACAATTGAATAACGTCAGGAATTGACAACACTCTCTACCTACCTTCTCAACAACCCTTCATGTCTTTCCATCACAGTCTGGTTTTTATAGAAGTTGTAAATAACCTTTCAGTCCCTGTATTTTATCCATGCTACCTACTGAATTTCAGTGTGTCTTATAGTCAACATTGTCAAATCTTTCCTCAAAATCGATGAGTGCTAAAAATGTAAGTTTGCCATCGTTAAACATACCTTCTGAGAGAGGGCCCGTCTTGCGTCATGTGTTCTGACATTTGTCTGGAATCGAAACTGATCTTCCCTGAGCTCAGCTTCCATTAGTCTTTTTTTCTTTGATACTTCTGTAAATAATTTGTGTCAGTATTTTGCAACTATGACTTATTAGACCAATTGTTCGATAATAGTCTCATCTATCAGCAATTGCCACCTTTAGCATTGGATATTACACTCTTCTCGATCTGAGAGTATTTTTCCTGTACCACAAATGTTGTGTACCCAGTGGAATAGTTTTATTGTAGTGTTTTCTGCCGAGTATCCCAATAATTTTGAGGAAATGTCATTTGCTCCAAATGCCTTGTTTAGATTTATGTGATTCAGTGTTGCATCAATTCAATTCAGTATTTCATTTGTTGTCCAAGGACTTTGATAATCTATCACCAATGATAATCTATCACCAAAACGGCTGTCAATATTAACTCTTACAGTAATAATTCTTAACCAAAGGGATTTTGCTCCAACAAGAATTTACATTCAGATAAACGAACAATAGACAGTGTAAAAAAATTATGTAGCATTTGTAATGAGGTGCACTTGTATGTGGGGTCATAGGGTGTCAATGCAGTTAACATATAGTTTTGCAAATTTTTCCCTTTCAAACATTAAGTACGAGTTATAATGATGCTACGATCAGCTGCTGTTGAAATATGTCCAGCAAATGAGATTTTCAGTTTTTGGTACATCTAAGAGAGAAAAAATAATTACAACAGCTTTTGAAGAGTTGGACAACCCAAACAATTCCCCCACTCTTATTTTATGAAAGCTATTCATAGATAGGATGTACCGAAATGCATATGTAATTCACTGGCCTATTAATTTGGCTAACTAGGTGGCTACCTGCTCCATATCTTTCAAAAGCACATAAGCGATGCACAAGATACTGTTTATTCATGGAAGCATTTTTCCTGCCATTAGCTGGAAACATGACAACATCCCTGAATGTATTTGACAACACTGTGATCTTTGACTGACTTCATGTAGATTCAGGAAATTATCATACTACCTTTACTTATTATTTTCTTATCATTATGATTAAATATTATGACTGATTCTCACTTAAGTAACAGTAACACAGTTACAGAATTTGGTTTTGAGTCCAGGCAACTCGTTCTAGCCTGAAACTACAACTGCTCTCATCTTTTACATTTCAAACTATCCACCTTGCCTGCCTCTGGGGCAAAGAGAGATCATTGTCAGCTAGCTCAGTGGTAAAATCTTCACCTTTCAAAGGGAAGACTGTGGTAGCTGTTAGCTGAAATCTCGCTGGAGACAAGATTTTTACTTCTCTGTAACAAAGTAACACTCAGGCATATTGACAGTCAGTAAAGAAATTTTTAGAAAATTTCTCCCTCATAAGTTTCTTTGCTACTTTCATTCAGTACCATGTAGATCTAAAGATGAAAAACCTACAGATTTGCACAGTTGTTATTGCTGCTTTAAGTGAATAATACTAAAAAGAATGTTATTTACTCATAATGTTAATAGTGTAATGGAAGGCTAAAAAACGTAATTGCTTCACTAAATAAGCTTCATGTTTGCAGTACACATAAGACATAAAGAAATAGCTGCAACAGCTTCTGAAGACTGGGGCTGTACAAATAATGCCTCTTGCCCTTCAGTTATGATTTTTGAGTTGCAATTGATGAGTCTGGATATTGTTTTTTTATAAGTATGCTTTATATCAAAATCTAAGTTACAAAAATGTTAAAATTCATTGGGCTATACTTCAGATATTTCAGCTGCAAGTTAATGTGATAGGAGTAGACTTCACCATGTCCTCAAAACACCATCTTCCCAATTGCTAGCCAGCTCAGCACATCAGCTTAGAGAAAGTATTTCTCCATTCGCTAGTCTAATGATGAATTGACAACATTGTGCAATATAAATGGCAACAATGTGATCATGATTTACTTCCTGTTGTGGTTCATAACTGTCCTGTTAAAATAACTTTGTATGTCATTGTCACTACTGATACACAGTGTAAGTGCTTCTCACTGGAGGTTAATGATTGGGTGTCAGATTTATTATTTGATTCCAGGAAAGTCATTACACACAGAATCTATAACTAATCACATGTTTAACATTACTAATCATGTCCATTAAACAACAATACCACAATGAGAGAGAAGTTGCTGCATTAGCTGTAGGACCGTATCCCGCTAAAGACCTAAACATTTTGTCTGCTTTTTACTTTTCCCGTTGCCGAGCTTTAAGCATTCAGGTTGAGAACCATTAAGGAAATTTTAGCTTCACCATCTTTAGTGTCTTTGAAATTTCGATATACTACCCCATAGATGTAAAGGTGAAAAATTTGAAGAAATTGTGACCTTATATCCTTGTTAAAACATTTGTTTGCTTATACCTAAACTCATCTTAGGTTTTTGTCGGTACACAATTCAGTTGATTGTGTGTGGCACTGAATGATTTAGCTGGGTTTCTTCTTGGATCGACTCACAATCTGAGGTTTGTGTATTTTAGTGGTAATCCTGAAATGCCACTCAGGTAGGATCAAGACTTTTCTAGGCAAGGACCACACTGGGCTCAAAAGTGCAGAATATTCTGGTAATATGTTTTATTAACTTAGACTTTCGTTGTGAGTGTATCCTGCTAAATTGTAATTCACACACACACAAATAAAACTATATTTTATGAGAGACAAGCAAAGCCAGAAGTAGCCAAAAAGTTATTATTCAAGATGTAATTCAATTGTGTTACAACTGAGCATATTTTCATAGTGTTTCTTGTTGGTTTATTGAATATAACTAAAGAGGGTAGAAGAGAATTAATCAACAATAATGTAGCCCCCATTAATTAAAACTGCCTGACAATGGTAACACAGTTTTTTGATTCTATGCCTGTAGAGAGCTACTGATTTACACTCATGCTCATAAATTAAGGATAATGCTGATACATGGTGAAACAATGCTCTGGTGGGTGGTTTATGGGGTATGACCACGCGGTGCATTTGATCTGCAGTCGTCGCATGGTGGTGCTGGCAGCAGTCCACATATGTAGAGGTGTGTTGGTGCAAGTCAGAGTACGGTGCAGAGAGTAAGTGTGGTGACTGTTTGTTGAAAATGGCCCAAAGAACATATTGATGACGTTATGAGCGGTAGAATACCAAGGTGACTGGAGGGCTGATCAAACATAGCAGGTTGTAGCACGGGCCCCCCCCATGTGCCACGAAGTGTGATCTCAAGATTATGGCAATGATTACAGCAGACAGGAAACATGTCCAGACACTACAGTACGGGACATCCACAGTGTACAACACCACAAGAAGGCCGATATCTCACCATCAGTGCCCGCAGACAGCCACGGAGTACTGCAGGTAGCCTTGTTCGTGACCTTACCGCAGCCACTGGAACCGTTGTCTCCAGACACACAGTCTACAGATGACTGAACAGATATAGTTTATTCATCCGAAGACCTGCAAGGTGCATTCCACTGACCCCGATCACAGGAGAGCTCGTAAATCCTGGTGTCAAGAACACAGTACATGGATATTGGAACAGTGGTCACAGGTTATGTTCACAGATGAGTTCAGGTATAGTCTGAACAGTGATTCTCGTCGGGTTTTCATCTGGCGTGAACCAGGAATCAGATACCAACCCTTTAATGTCCTTGTAAGGTACCTGTATGGAGGTTGTGGTTTGATGGTGTGGGGTGGGATTATGATTGCTAAATGTACACCCCAGCATGTCTTTGACAGAAGAACTGTAACAGGTCAGGTGTATCGGGACATCATTTTGCACCAGTATGTCCGCCTCTTCAGGGGTGCAGTGTGTCCTACCCTCCTCCTGATGCATGATAACGGACGGCCCCACTGAGCTGCCATCATGGAGGAGTACCTTGAAACAGAAGATATCAGGCGAATGGAATGGCCCACGTGTTTTCCTGACCTAAACCCCATCGAGCACTTCTGGGGTGCTCTTGGTCGACGTATTGCTGCGTGTCTTCAAATCCCTAGGACACTTCAGGAGCTCCGACAGGCACTGGTGCAAGAATGGGAGGCTATACCCAAGCAGCTGCTTGACCACCTGATCCAGAGTATGCCAACCTGTTGTGCGGCCTGTGTACATGTGCATGGTGATCATATCTCATATTGATGTTGGGGTACATGCACAGGAAACAGTGGCGTTTTGTAGCACATGTGTTTTTTTTCTCAACTTATCACCAATACCATGGACTTACAGATCTGTGTCTTGTGTTCCCTATGCGCCTATGCTATTAGCGCCAGTTTTGTGTAGTGCCACATTGTGTGGCACCACATTCTGCAATTATCGGTAATTTATGAGCATGAGTGTAGAAACAAAGGCGTCATCAATCCAGGTTTAATGTACGTTTTTGACCACAAATAAAAGTTCTTGATAGTTATTTGATAAGAGGTGAGAAATATAAATGTTGAGGGTGCTAGATCAGAAAAAATGCTCAGTAGGGGTTGCTTTCTGGCCAAGTTCCTGACTTGTTACTTCTGTGACAGAATGTAGATAGTCATTCTCGTACAGTAACTACATTAGCTGCAATTTACTTCGATACTTTTTGTATGTTGAGACAGCAAGGCATCTCAGATATTGAAATGGATGCCAACTGCGATGGGCACACTCACACACCCCTGGTATGCAGTTCTTAACACAAAACATCATCTTTGTGCAACGACATATGTTTTCTGTGTATAAAGTTCAAACTTAGTGGTTCAAAAAGTGGTTCAGACCCCCATGTGATAATGCTGTTTTATATCTTCAGTTATTGACTTTTTTCCATTTGTTGTATGTTTCTCTATTTCTGGCGAACATGTAGAGATACTGAGTTGAAATTTATATAAAATACTGATGTGTACTGTCCCTTGGCAGTATAAATAATTGAAGCTTATCACTACATCTAGGTATTCTGATAACCACAAACTCACTCATCAAATCCTTTCAATGAACAATGTGCATAAATGTCAGTTCTGGTGGTCTAGCAGTAAAGTACATGGCTGGAAATTGAGAGGCCGTGGGACTGATTCTGTCAGATCACCACTGTCTCTGTTTTCACCTTAATGTAGCCTTAGCATCTGAACGATGTACGGAATCACCAGAAACAACACAATGCAGAGTCATTTGTTAAATTGTAGCGCCCTTTTCCCTGGCTGCATAACTGGGGTAGGTTAGGAATACCTAACTAACCGAAGTGACGTCCATTGAATGACTTGCACCATGGCGTTGAGCCACACAAAATAATAATAATAATAATAATAATAATAATAATAATAATAATAATAATAATAATAATAGTTATTGTTATTATTATTATTATTATTATTGGTAAACACATTTGAAATTTGTACATAACTGTGAGTGTGAGTCCTCCTTGCACTTCTCAATATTTTAGGTAATTTTGGCCCAGGTGGACTAAATATATCAATAGTCTTCACACAGTATGCTTCATGAAAAGGTCAGTATGTCTTTACCACGAAATGTGGTTCAGAAACATAATGATGAAAATGTAGTCGATATCTGGCCTTTGCATTTACACTGCATCATATTTATAAGTAAACCATAAAATAATGGTTACTTCAGCCCAAAATCACAAGTGGAAAGCAACACTTCCAGTAGAAATTCCTGCAGCCTACCGTGTTCGCAGCTTGTGCAGCTGGGTGTTATGTGATTCTATTTTAATGATAACAAAACCTAGTCAAAAGTATACATTGGGTATCCAAGACAGCTGTTCGGATTAACAAAGAAATTAATGTAACCAGCGGGCTGTAATCAGCCTCTAGACAATCAGAATTCTCTTTCTGTGTGCTGCATCCTTCTTTATGACACAATCATGAGCGAGTGCTCTGTGAAGGTTGGTGGTTTCTTGGAGTGATTCTAGCTTTGCATGCTAAGTGTCTGCGTTTGAGTCACACATTAGATAATCGTTTTTGACACACACAGACACACACACACACACACACACACACACACACACACACACACCACTTCACCTGTGGTAAAGCAAGTTGAACAGTGTAGGTTTTCACCATGGTTTCGAATCCACATTAAATATGACATCACTTCCCTACCTGCCTTGGGCATGGATGTGTGTGATGTCCTTAGGTTAGTTAGGTTTAAGTAGTTCTAAGTTCTAGGGAACTAATGACCTCAGAAGTTAAGTCCCATAGTGCTCAGAGCCATTTTGAACCTTCGCTACCTCATTTAGGAGTGTCGGTGTAGGTAGGGACATGACAGAGGTGGGTGTTATGCCAGGTAGAAACTCTGCCACCATTACATACGTTTTTTGATCGTAATGTAAGGTCACAAGTCACTTATTTCTTATTGCACCTCAATTTGAGATGTTGTAAATATTGGTCTGAACTGGGATTCGAAATCTCTCCTTTAGGTGGGTTTGACTTGTTTGTGACAATTCATATCCACCATTCTATTGTTTCCTCAAGTTTCTGAAATTCTCAAGATCTCCATAAAGAGCACGTATCTCAGTTTGAATCCTGGTCTGCCATAAAAATATTCATCATGTCATTTCAGGTTGTAGTACGTGCGCAGGTGTAAAATGCTTATGATTTCTAACACTTCTCCATGCTTTTTCTACAATAACGTTTGGTACAGGTTTCGATTCACAATCAGATATGGATCTTTTCATCATATCATTTCGTGTTCAACATGCCACTCTTGGTTACTGGTGAAAAGGAATCCGATAGTTAGTGTCTGTTCATGTGTAGTCAACAGTTATGACATGGGCAGGGTTTGCCTCTCATTCAGCACAGAAATTAATGTCATGTTATGTCCAGTTCAGATATGTGAACATCTCGCCACTGGTGAAATTACCCGATTTTTATAGTCTATTTGTCGCCAGAAGTCGACGACAATAGGTCGAATCCCAGTAAGGCAAAACTTTTTGGTTTAGTCCTTTTATTTTCAGTAATCTCGATACTGGTGAAAATGTAATATTTCTAACATTTGATTGTGCTTAGTTAACAATCCAATTAGTTGCTGGGTTCGAGTCCCCATCCAACACAAAACATTATGCCATGTCATTTCAAATTCAAACCAGTGCACACTTTGTTACTTGTGATTGAAACCAGATTTAATACCTTTCGTGGTCAGTCAAGAGGCACAACAGTAGCTGGATCGAGGTCCTGGGTCCCAGTCCAATACAAAAATGTTTGTGATGAAATTTCAAGTTGAACTTTGTTTTTTGAAATGCCTCTTACTGTAATAAATATGAGTTTACAAGCGTCATGGCTATGTCACCTCTAATAACACGTTTTCTGATATTTGCATTATCGTAATATTAATTTGCCTCTAGATTGATAGCTATAAATAGCTATCTGTTGTGGTCTCTTGTAGTAACGATTTTCTGTAGTCCAATGACTGTACAGAAAAGAGAGCAGAGGACTTGTGATATAGTTACATTATGTGGGTTGCATACAAATGCAATTCATTTCGTTCAGTCACTTTTGAGTGAGTTAGCCCATGATTGCCTGGTTATCAAGTGTCCTCAGCACAGTCTTATTCATCACACGGTGTCTTTAGCTTTCATGTTGAAGGAACATTCTGCAGAGATTTTCTGTGGTGTATACAATTTGTTGAGAAGCATTTTCATACTGAACTATGTTGAGATTGCACTGGTTCACAAGTACAGAAAATCTCAGTTTTCTTTTCTGCAGCTTTTCTGTTCCATTGAGATGTGCCTTATCACCTATCTGTTGATTTTTTATGTTGGGCATAAATGAAGAAATATACATACACACATCTGGCCTAGCTTTTAACTGCACAAAACAAATATTGGCTATAATATTACACTAAGAACGCAAGTGCACAGATAAATAGGCATCTGTAGACTGGCAGTATAACTAGCCATCTGAATGACTGCCAGCCACTGAAAAAATGTGGTCTGTTACATTTTTAGGCCCGCACTTGGTACAAGGCACAACTGACTCTGACATTAAATGTTTCCTCATCTGCAGTGTTGTATGTACTTATCAAGTGTCAGAACATTAATTCTACTAGAAGGTTACAAAAGTATGTCAACAACACATGTGATGCTTGTGTCAAGTGTTTCAGTGATATACCTTCATCTAAAATACATAAACATTGTTACCATTTCTGTCTGAAAACATGTTACTGGTGGTTTTTAGAATGAGGTAATGTCACTAGACTTTTTACAAGTTTTTGGTAATGCTTCACCTTAGCAAGTGCCATTTTAGGGGAAGAAGATCACGTATCATTACTCACACTATAAAAATGTAATCTTTTATTTTATGTATTGTTTATCACATATTCCATTAACCTTTTTTGTGATAAATCACAAGGATGTGGAACGAGTCATAATTACATAACACAGATATAATACATGTATATAAAAGTAATAGAAATGCGCTATAAAATGATGAGTAAGCTTTATGGTTAAACTTGAGTCTAAGGTATAGCTCAAGTAACATCAAACAATTACTGAGATATAAATTCTAGTGCATTGTCCAACTTAAATAGTTGAGTCAGAGCAAAACACATTAAAACATAGTTTTAAGAATATAAGTACCAATGGATAGACAATTTAGAAAAAGTCACTCATTGCTTTATCTGCAGGTACTCATCAAGAGAGTAAAAGGAATTTCCCATTAGGTATTCTCTTAATTTATGTTTAAAAGTAGGTAACACATAAATGTGAATTTTAATGTCTGAAGGAAGAAAGAAGAAAATTCTTGTGGCAGAATAATTAACACCTTTTTCCACAAGACTTAGATCTTTCAGACTCCTATATAAATCATTTTTTGACTTAGTATCATGATCATGACATTCACTATTAGTTTTAAAAAGAGTCTGGTTATTAGAAACAAAGATGAAAAAAATATGTATTGAGAGTTGACTTAATATTTGTAACTTATGGAACAAATTGCTGCAAGAATACCTTGGATGAACACGGCTCATGATGCTCACAGCTCTCTTCTGTGCAGTAAATATTTTTTTGATTAAAGGCTGGTTACCGCAAAATATTATGCCATATGACATGATAGAATGAAAATAACCAAAGTAGGCTGCTTTGATAGTGTCCACATCACCAAAGGGGGTGATTACTCGCAGAGCATAAGTTGCCACACTTAGCCTTCTATGTAGGTTTAGGATATGCACAGACCAGTTAAACTTGCCGTCAATTAGAATGCCCAAGAACTTAGGTGATTCACAACATAGAATATTTAGTTTACAACAGTTTAAGTGGCATACTTCATTTTGTTGCTGAGATGTATGAAATTGCATAAACTGAGTTTTTTCAAGATTTAGAGTTAGTCCGTTGCACTTAAACCAGTGTAGGATGTCAACAAGTACAGCATTATATTTATTTTCTAGGTCATTGTTAGTTCGACTTTCAAGCAGAATAGTGGTATCAACAGCAAAATGAATAAATTTATACTAGGTTCTCTACAAAGTGGGATATCATTGATGAAGATAAGAAAAGCAAGGGTCCCAAAATGGACCCTTGAGACACTCCATACTTTAATGTGCCCCAATTGATGAGACAAGACTATCACAAACACCATTAATTACACCTTCTGTTTCGTAGATATGATTCAATCCTCCTACCAGTGCCACTTCTCAAGCCATAAGTATTAGCCTTCTGTAAGATAATGTTGTGGTCCAGACAGTCAATGGCCTTTAACAAGTCACAGAAGATTCCAATAGCGACATTTTATTATTTATTGACTCTAAAATTTCATTTGTGAGATAATAAATATCCTGCTCAGTTGATCTATGCTTTTGGAAACTAGACTGGTTTGTTTTGAGTGTGTTGTGGTTGCCAAGATGTTCTACAATTCTTGTATACATTAGTTTCTTAAATACTTTCGAGAAACTACTTGGTAATGATATTGGGCAGTAGTTAGATAAATTGGTTTTGTCACCCTTCTTGAAAAGTGGGTTTTGTCACCCTTCTTGAAAAGTGGTTTCACAATGTCAAGCCTTAATCTCTCTGGGACAACAGACTCATTAAAAATGTGACACAGGACTTGACATATATGGTCACTACAGTGGTTTAGAATTTTAGGTGAAATGCTGTCAAAACCTGTGGAATTTTTATTTTTTAAAGACTTGATAGCATTTTTAACCTCAGTAATAGTGACTGGGGCAACACATATTGGGTCATATATGTTGGGATTAGCTCTTTGTAATAAACACATAGCAGCATTTAAGAATCCCGTACAACCTACATTTTCTGCTGCAGTTAAGAAATGATTTTTGAATATGTTGGATACAGTTAGAGGATTATGAATTACCTCATCATTAAAGATTATCTTTATGGTATTAACAGTCTTGTTACTCTTCCCACACTCTCCCTTTATAACATTCCAAACTGCTTATATTTTGTTCTTGGATTTATCAATTTCAGACTTAATATACAAGCTCCTGGATTTCTTTATCACCATTTTTCAAATTTTACAATATATTTTATAGTGAGACCTTTCAAGGGGATCATTTCATACTCTCAGTGAGGCATGTAGCTCCCTCTTAGTCCTACAAGAAATTTTAATACCTTCAATAATCCGAGCTTTAGTGGAAGAAACCTCATTGTTCTTTCTGCAAGTCTTTTTTGAGAAGGCCATTTCAAACATAGAAGTAAATTTATTTAAATAAAGGTTAAATTTAACATAAACATCTGATGAACTATACACTGGAGCTCAATCTATCTGTGTCAAATGGTAATTAAAGGCAGACATAGTTTCAGTGTTTGTAAGCCTATAGGACCAATAGGTGTGGGAGACTTCATCACACAGACTAATGTTATTGACTTTAAGAAGTTGTCCATCATGGTCAGACAGGCCATAAATTACTTTGCTGACACTAGCACTGTTGACTATACTCTTGTCAATGAAAAAACACACATCAAAAAAAGCTTTGCATCACCCTGGTTCCCAGAACTCCTGAAGATAGATCGTGACTGTGGATATTGTATCACAGACACAGTCCCTTTGACTGTTCAGAGATGTCACTAAACTTGCCCAAAGATGTAAACAACCATTCATGAGCAGCGCCAATTAGATAGAGGGAGTCTGATAGCCGATCAGTTCCAGTCATTCCACCAGGAAGGAGGTACATGGCTCGTGTTGTCTGTAGTTCAACCATGCCTAGATGGTCAATACAGCTGTTCGATCACATGCACATTGTTACTTTGTGCCAGCAAGGGCTCTCAACAAGGGAAATGTCCAGGCATCTCTGAGTGAACCAAAGTGATGTCATTTGGACATGGAGAAGATACAGAGAGATGGGAACGGATGATGCCATGCCTTGCTCAGGCCGCCGAAGGGGTACTACTACTGCAGTGGATGGCTGCTACCTACAGATTATGGCTGGAGGGGACCCCGACAGCAACACCACCATGTTGAATAATGCTTTTTGTGCAGCCACAGGATGTCATGTTATGACTCATACTGTGCACAATAGGCTGGATGATGCGTAACTTCACTCCAACATCCATCGCGAGGTCCATGTTTCCTACCTTGACACCATGCAGCATAGGCCCAACAACATTCCAAATGGACTGCTCAGTATTGGCATCAATTTCTCTTCACTGATGAGTGTCACATATGCCTTCAACCAGACATTTGTTAGACACGTGTTTGGAGGCAACCCGGTTGGGCTGAATGCCTTAGACACTCTGTCCAGCGAGTGCAGCAAGGTGGAGGTTCCCTGCTGTTTTGGGGTGGCATTATGTGGGGCAGAAGTATGCCACTAGTGGTCATTGAAGGCGCCTTATGATATATGAATGTCATCCTCCAACCGATAGTGCAACCATATTGGCAGTGTATTTGTGAGGTATTAGTCTTCATGGACGACAATTCACGCCCCCATCGTGCACATCTTGTGAATGACTTCTTTCAGGATAACAACATCGCTCAACTAGAATGGCCAGCATGTTCTCTGAACATGAACCCTATCAAACATGCCTGGGATAGATTGAAAAGGGCTGTTTATGGATGACATGACACACCAACCACTCTGAGGGATCTATACCGAATCGCCATTGAGGAGTGGGACACTCTGGACCAACAGTGCCTTGATGAACTTGTGGACAGTATGCCACAATGAATACAGGCATGTATCAATGCCAGAGCACGTGCTACTAGGTATTAGAGATACCAGTGTGTAGAGCAATCTGGACCACCAACCTCTGAAGGTCTCACTGTGTGGTGGTACAACATGCAAAGTGTGGTTTTTATGAACAGTAAAAAGGGCAGAAATGATGTTTATGTTAATCTGTCTTCCAGTTTTCTGTATGGGTTACTGAACTCCCGGAACCAAGGTGATGCAAAACTTCTTTTGATGTGCGTGTTATCTAAAAGGCTCCCGCAATTTTGTGTAACTCTTAGTGGGCCAGTTAATCGATGTTATTAACAGCCTAATATTGCTTTTTATATGCATTTTAACTAGAGCTCTGTGAGGTTATGCACTAACTGAACTTCCGAGAAAGGCTGTAGTATTTAACTACGGGAATTATGTTTCCAAGACTCTATAAAACATTTAAACTGAACTGTATTGTGTATAATCTGTTAGTAAGTAACACCAAGAAACTGATCAGAACACATGATCAAAAAACAGACAACTTAGCCACTGTACAAACCAATTGACTAAACACCATCTTAAGAAGGAACAAAGGCATTTGGCTAGATTCTTGTTAAGATAGAGATAAAACATAAACAAACACTTTGGTGGAAGAAGACAGACATGAGAAGATGATCTCAAAAATACACCACCAAAATAAAATTTTATAGCAAAATAAGAAACAATTTCGAGTACACACACACACACACACACACACACACACACACACACACACACACACACACACACACACACAGTTACAGATCTCTAATTGTGGAGAAAAATCGAACATTGCACCAAAATAGAATTGTATTATTTCTCAAAATACACATGCTGTGTAACAAGTCATTATGTCAACTGACCATCATTGCCCCACTCAATAGTATCTAAAATGCTTATACTGGAAAACAGTCCCCCTGAAAAATGACAAATACCCTGACATCAGATCACTGTACTGTTTGGCTGACTTTGACATCAAATTAAAGGAGGATTATTGACGAATTTAAGACATGAGAAAAAAATTCTGTACTTCAGTAATTCTCGCCCACAGATGCATTTTATGCTACAGGGTAGATAGGAATAGCACCCATCTGTGTTTGGCAATGTTACAGATCCAATATTTGATTAATTTAATGCATGGTACAACAATTGAACAACTCAGAGTGACCTCTAAGTTACGTCAATAGCGTCGACAAGCCAGCAATGTGTATTTTAGTAAGTAATGTAGACAATTTATATGCGGTTCAACATAATTTGAAGTTCCTCCATGCTGGCCACTGTGACCAAGCGATTCTTGGTGCTTCAGTCCAGAACCATGCTGCTGCTACAGTCGCAGGTTCGAATCCTGCCCCGGGCATGGATGTGTGTGATGTCCTTAGGTTAGTTAGGTTTAAGTGGTTCTAAGTCTAGGCGACTGATGACCTCAGATGTTAAATCCCATAGTGCTTAGAGCCATTTTTGAAGTTCCACTATGCCTTGCAAAGTATCAAAGTATGGCACAGAAGTTGGACTTTGACTGTCAGCAAGTGCTTTAATTTTTCTTGGTTGTCCAATGTGGAAGCCAAGCATATTTTTGTACTGAAGAACTATTAAGTTACATTGGTACTGCCCCATGTGTTTTACACTTGAAATCTTACCTACTTTGAGAAATAGTTCTTTTGTGCAAAGTTCCAATTTGAGTCCATAATCAGAGATCTGGAACTATTCTTGGTGTGTGTGTGTGTGTGTGTGTGTGTGTGTGTGTGTGTGTGTGTGTGTGTGTGTGTGAGAGAGAGAGAGAGAGAGAGAGAGAGAGAGACATAATGATAATTTAGATGTTTGGTATAGGAGATACACCTTTTTTTGTAATTTTTTGGATAAATATTTCTGAAGAAGAAGCAAAAGAAATTCAGATTGTATGTATACCATTGAGCAAAACTAAGACTCGTGTTTGGGGGTTACATTGAGATTGGGTACTTCATTTCGATACCTGCTAGAATATTCTACTGTAGTTATTTGGAGACTAGAGAGAGGAGGTGGTGCGGGACATAATTATGTAATGCATTCAAGGTCATTGATTGCATTATTGCCCTGACATGTAGGCAACCTAAAGGTTAAAGGTGAAATTTGCCCTATTTGGTGTACCTTTCCCACTTACCACCAATTTTTTGGAGAACTTCACAATTCCCTTAACTTGGGAATAACTACCCAAGGCCTTGAGAAATGCTTTCAGGTTAATGTTACTACTTCTCCTGAAATGTAATTTTTGTAATGTCAGTGTGTCTGTGTGTTAGACATTCTTTTGTGAGCTCGATATCTAATTTCTTGTAATTTACACAAGCTGCTGCTCTACAACTGAAGCTCACTCTGCCTCTTGATATTGCTATTTTCTTTCACTGGACAGTGCACTGCCTGTTTCCTTAGAATTCAGAAAATTTTTGCTCAATAACTGTGGTCTGCAGTTTTCTCCATCTGTGTTTCTTGAACCTTTAATTTGTACTCTGTTGTTTTTATTTATTTTTATATTTGATGGCATTTATTTTCTAACTATTGGCTAGGTACTATAGCAGGTTGTATACATCTATTATTACAATCTTTCACATTATTTGTGCATAACATGATGAGGATTCTATCCACCTATGCTAATATGTCAGTAAACAACAACTATATCAATTCAGTAATATTGTAGTGTGTTAGTATATTATAACAAAGTTAAGAATATAGATATGCTGAACCTCTGTTATTAAAGGTGGATTCTGTGTACTCAGTTGTATATATTTATGGCATTTTAATAATTTTATCACCTAATCTATAGTATAATTCTATCACTTATCTATATCCATACACAAATGTCTGCTACATGCAATGACCCTGGAAAGATATGTAGATATTTCTACACCTCTCACTCAGTTTCAGGCACTATATGACAGACTCAAGTCTCTAACTGTAGCAGGCAGTAAATTTCATACTGTTGTATTGTCCTGACGCAATTAGAGAAGTTTTTTTTACATGTGGCACAAAAACCAGGAATCTTTATCCTCATCTTTTCTCCTCAGAACACACTGTTTCATTGTCAGTTTAATCAAAGCTACCTTCCCATGTGGCCATGATCTTGTGACAGGCTTCACACTTATCCTTCAGCAAACTTCCATAATTATTGGGTGAGCTGGGGGGGGGGGGGGGAGCAGTACCTGAGATGGCCTAGAAAGAATGTGCTTCGCTTTACTCTTCTTATGAGAGCTGGATCATCTTGCATCTTTGCTGCATGTGTCACATTCTTCCAGGTGGTAAGCATTTGGATTTCCTATCACCATTTCACACTGTTATCCTTGCACTATTGCATTGCATGCATTTTCCTGTTGTATGCCAGTAGCCCTTGTGAGTGGATCTTTGAGAGGTACTACAAGATTCAGACACCTCTCTGGACCACAGAATTTTGTATATGGACAAAATATTATTAACAACCAAGGTTCATGCTCCTGAAATGAAGAATTACTTGTTCTGGAGTTCCAATCTCACCAAACAAGTTTTCATCTTGTTTGTATTATAGGAAATACCATGTGTACCCATCCGTCTACTGCAATTCTTTTGTGTATTGCATCTAAAATTATTTCCTGCACTTTTTCTGAATTTTCTCTTCATACCCAATAAATGGCTTATCTTTTTCGAATATCCAACTGTTGTATTCACTTGGAGTCATAAAAGTATTCCCCACTGCATTCTTCTGAGTGTTAATACCACCACTTCCTGCCTGTTTGTGTGCTCTGAATGAAACTTGGGCCATCAGGACAGCTTCATGTTACTGCCCAGATGGTATTCTGTACTGAAGAGAGGCAGCACAGATAGTCATGTTCTTAATTATTGTGTCTTTCTGGTACTGCTTTGATTTGGTGCGTAAGTCAGGCCGTTGTTGAGATACAGACCAAGACAACAAAACACCTGTTATCTCTTGATTGACATATTGTTTAGTCATGGCCAGTTCGTGTCCTAGAGTTCACCCTTCTAGAGTACGTGAAGTGTTTTGTGTACTGTCAGTTGCAGCATGGGCAAGCACTAGCTATGCAGCATTGCTAAACCTTCATTACATGTATTCAATGCCTGTTCTGTGAAATCACATGAAACCATTGTTAGCAGTTGGTCTGCATGTGACTCAACTTCATTAACTCACAGAGTATATCCAGTATTTCAAAAACGGGCTTCAAATTAATGTCCTAAAAAGTAGGTCTGCAGTCAGCTCCTTGTGGGCCCTCCTTTCTGTAGTTACATCAACAGTTGTACTCTGCAAACCACAGTGAGGTGCATGGCAGGTGATACATCCCATTGTACAAGAATTAGGGTTTCATGCTCTTCCACTCATGTATGGAACATGCGAAGAATGATTCTTTGAATGACTTTGTGCATGCGGTAATTATTCTAATCTTATCATCATGATCCCTATATGAGTGATAGGTTGGGGGTTGTTGTATATTCGTAGAGTAATCATTTAAAGCCAGTTCCTGAAACTTTGCTAACAGACTTTCTTGGGATAGTTTACATCTGTCTTGAAGAGTCTCTTTAAATTCAGTTCTTTTAATATCTGTGTGACACTCTCCCATGGATTAAACAAACCTATGACCATTCATGTTGCCCTTCTCCATTTATGTACAGCATCCCCTGTTAGTCCTATCTGGTATGGCATCCACACATTTAGCAATATTCTAGAAATGGCCGCACAAGTGATTTGTAAACAATCTCCTTTCTAGACTGGTTGCACTTCCCTGGGGCACATCTGAAATTATTTCTACATCTGACTGACACTATCGAAGATAACATGCTGTGTCCTCCCTTCCAAAAATTCCTCTTTCCAGTCACAAATTTCACTTTATCCCCATATGTTTGTACTTTTGAAAATAAGTGCAGGTGTCATACTGAGTCAAGTGCTTATTGGAAATCAAGAAATACTGCATCTGCCCGATTACCTTGATCTAAAGCTTTCTATATTTTATGCGAGAAAGTGCAGTTGGGTTTCACATGATCGGTGTTTTCCAAATCCGTGCTGGTGGGTACTGAGGTGGTCATTCAGTTTAAGATATCTCATTCTGTTTGAGCTGAGACTATGTTCCAAGAATCTACAAAAAATTGATGTCAAGGATATTGAATGGTAGTTTTGTGGATTACTTCTACTACCCTTCATATAGACAGATGTTATCTGTGCCAATTTCCAACAACTGTGCACAGTTTTTTGTTCGAGGGAGCTATGATAGATTATAGTTAGAAGAGGGGCTAACTCAGTAGGAAAATCAGTATAGAATCTGATAGGGATTCCATCAGGCCCTGGAGCTTTGCCCAGTTTTCGTGATTGCAGCTCTTTCTCAACATCACTGACACCAATACTTATCTCATTCATCTTTTCAGTGGTGCAAGGATTAAATTGGTGTCAATTCTCAAGTGTTTTCCTTTGTAAAGGAACATTTGAAAATGGAGCCAAGCATTTCAGCTTTTGCTTTGGTACCCTGAATATGAGTTCCTCATTTCAGTATCTCATTCACTAGGTATTGGGATACTAACTTTGGTCCCACTAACAGCCTTTACATACAACCAGAATTTTTTTGGGTTCTGTGGAAGGTCACTTGACAGTATTCTGCTATGGTAGCCATTGCTCTCTTGATAGGCAAAGGTGTTTCATTTAGCATCTCTATATCTATAGCCCTACGCTTTATTTTACACCTATGATGCAGTAATCTCTGCGTCTTTAGAAGTTTCATTACAGATACCGTATACCATGGATGCTCCCTCCCATTATGAACTGTTTGACTGGGTACATATCTGTCCAGTGTGTGTTCAACTATTCTTTTAAACTTGAGCCAGAGTTCCTCTACATGGTCCTGCCCTGTGCTGAAAGTTTCAAGTTCCTCTTTCAGATATGACATTACCGATTTTTTATTTGGTTTATTGAACATTTATATCTTTGTGCTTGTTTTAGTTGTCCTTTGTACTTTGGTTATCATTGTTGCCACAACCGCATCATGGTCACTGATACCGGTTTTGATGTGGACATCCTCAAAGAGGTCAGGTTTATTTATTGCCATTAGATCCAATATATTTCTGTCATGAGTGGGGTTCCTAACTATCTGCTCTCGGTAGTTTTCAGAGAAGGCATTTAGTAAAGTTTCACAGGATGTATTATGTCCATGACTAACAAAACTGTAACTTTCCCAATTAATTGTTGGATGATTAAAGTCTCCACCAGTTATTACAGTATAATTAGGGGACTTAGCAACAAGTGAACTCAGGTTTTCTGAAAGGTTTTTTTGTTTCTTTTTTGCCCTCTGTTCTCAAGCTGTCGATTAATCTGTTAAGTTATGCTCAGATTATTTTCTCAGCCAGAACAAACATTTACACCACAGTATGCACAAATGTGTACTTGCCTGTTCTATTTCACAGTCATTGTTACGGAGTCTACAGTTCCTTAGGAACTTAAAGAAGGCCTCTTAAAGTGTTTCATCACACACAAAGTCATGAGATCCTTCAACCCTTAGTCCCCAATGCTCTCTTTCTTGATTATTATGATAAAAAACAAAGGAAAAAGGTAAGCCTCAGCACATCATCATAATACCGTCCATCTAGGCTGTAGCATGAAGATTCCATGCAGTAGCACATGAATGAATTACTACCACATTCATGCAGTAATAAACTATACCCATGTACCTGCTGCCACAATGTTGTACATCATTTTTTGAATTAAAAAGTCTTTAAATAAAAACGCATTTCATCTTTGTGGTTCATCTTTGGATTATGTATAGGGATAAGAGTATAAGCAAAAATTAAGGTACAGTCCTAGTTTGTACAATTCTAAATCCTTCCAGACTAACAATGTAAGGGGAGGCCACTTTTGTCTGAATTCAAAGGAATAGTACCAACAACAGTTGAGAGGTTTATACTAAATAAATTAACTAAAGACCCAAAATAAGTCGTAAAAATGTTCATCTACATCTTTATGGCTACTCTGCAAATCACACTTAAATGCCATGTGGAGTGGCTCAGCGGTTTGAGGCGCCTTGCCACAGATTTTGTGACCCTCCTGCCCGAGATGTGACTCCTCCCTCGGGCATGGGTGTGTGTGTGTTGTTCTTAGTATAAGTTTGTTTAAGTTAGTTTAAGTAGTGTGTAAGTCTATGGACCTATGACTTCAGCAGTTTGGTCCCTTAGGAATTCACACACATTTGAACACTTAAATACATGGTAGAGGGTTCATCGAACCACCTTCACACTAATTCTCTATTATTCCACCTTGAACAATGCATGGCAAAGATCAACACCTGTGTCTTTCCTTGCAAGCTCTGATCTCCCTTTGTTATTCTGATCGTTGTCAACAAAATACTTTCACATTTGGAGGAGGAAATTGGTGACTGAAATTTCGTCAGAACATCCTGCCATAATCAGAAACACTTTTGTCTTAATGGTTTCCACACCAAATTCTGTATCATGTGTGTGACACTCTCTGCTCTATTTCTCGATAATACGAAACATGCTTGGCTTCTTTGTGCTTTCTTGATGTACTCCATTAATCCTATTTGATAAGTATCCCACAGCATGCAGCAGCACTCCAAAAGAGGATGGACAAGTGTAGTGTAGGCAAGTAGAACACAGTGTTTGATTAGCATTCGCTAGATCATTTTCTGTGTGTTCTTCCCAATTTAACTTGTTCATAATTTTAATTCCTGGGTATTTAGTTGAATTTACAGCCTTTAGATTCGATTGATTTATTGTGTAACAGAAGTTCAACGGACTCTTTTTAGCACTCATGTGGATAACTTCACTCGTTTCATTATTTAGCTTCAATTGCCAATTTCCGCACCATACAGATACCTAAATCGTTTTCCTTGCAGAAACAACGAAAAAAGCACGCCAAATTTAAATGAACGCAGAATCCAGAAGATTGGCGATCTTTTACAGAAGCTCAAAGTTTAGCGCAGACTTCTGTGTTTCATGCTTATAATAATTTCCACAGTGAAACTTTGTCTCGAAACGTGGCAGAAAATCCAAAGAGTTTATGGCCCTATGTAAAGTATGATAGTGGCAAGACACAATCAGTGGTTCCTCTGCATGGTAGTAATAGAAATACCATCAATGTCACTGTTGCTGAAGAAGAGCCTTCCGAAATTCCTTCACTAAATAAGGTAAATAAATATACCAGGCTTCAAATCAGGAACAGCTGCCAACACGAGTAACTTAGAAGTAGTTGTCCTCAGAGTAGCGAAGCCACTTAAATTACTTAATGAGAGCAAGTCTTCTGGTCCAGATTTTATACAAATTAGGTTCCTTCCAGAGTATGTTGGTGCAATAGCTCCAAACTTATCAACCGATTGCTTGAAGAAATTTGCATAGTTCACACCAATATTCAAGAAAGGCAATAGGAGTAATCTACTAAATTATAGGCCAGTGTCATTAATGTCGATATGCAGCAGGATTCTGGAACATTTATATAGCGTTCAAACATATGATTTACCTCAAACAGAATGTTCTTGACACATAGTCAACATGGATTTAAAAAACGTCATTCTTGTGAAACACAAATAGCTCGTTACCCGCAAGAAGTGTTGAATGCTATCAACAAGGGATTTTAAATTGATTCCATATTTATAGATTTCCAGAAGGCTTAAGATACCATACCCAACAAGCAGCCTGTAATCAAATTGCGCGCTTATGGAATGTCGACTCAGTTACGCAACTAGACTTATGATTTCCTGTCAGAAAGGTCACATTTTGTAGTAATGGACAGAAAGTCGTTGAGTAAAAGAGAAGTGATTTGTGGTATAGGTCCTCTGTTGTTCCTTGTCTACACTCCTGGAAATGGAAACAAGAACACATTGACACCGGTGTGTCAGACACACCATACTTGCTCCGGACACTGCGAGAGGGCTGTACAAGCAATGATCACTCGCACGGCACAGCGGACGCACCAGGAACCGCGGTGTTAGCCGTCGAATGGCGCTAGCTGCGCAGCATTTGTGCACCGCCGCCGTCAGTGTCAGCCAGTTTGCCGTGGCATACGGAGCTCCATCGCAGTCTTTAACACTGGTAGCATGCCGCGAAAGCGTGGACGTGAACCGTATGTGCAGTTGACGGACTTTGAGCGAGGGCGTATAGTGGGCATGCGGAAGGCCGGGTGGACGTACCGCCAAATTGCTCAACACGTGGGGCGTGAGGTCTCCACAGTACATCGATGTTGTCGCCAGTGGTCGGCGGAAGGTGCACGTGCCCGTCGACCTGGGACCGGACTGCAGCGACGCACGGATGCACGCCAAGACCGTAGGATCCTACGCAGTGCCGTAGGGGACCGCACCACCACTTCCCAGCAAATTAGGGACACTGTTGCTCTTGGGGTATCGGCGAGGACCATTCGCAACCGTCTCCATGAAGCTGGGCTACGGTCCCGCACACCGTTAGGCCATCTTCCGCTCACGCCCCAACATCGTGCAGCCCGCCTCCAGTGGTGTCGCGGCAGGCGTGAATGGAGGGACGAATGGAGACGTGTCGTCTTCAGCGATGAGAGTCGCTTCTGCCTTGGTGCCAATGATGGTCGTATGCGTGTTTGGCGCCGTGCAGGTGAGCGCCACAATCAGGACTGCATACGACCGAGGCACACAGGGCCAACACCCGGCATGGTGTGGGGAGTGATCTCCTACACTGGCCGTACACCACTGGTGATCGTCGAGGGGACACTGAATAGTGCACGGTACATCCAAACCGTCATCGAACCCATCGTTCTACCATTCGTAGACTGGCAAGGGAACTTGCTGTTCCAACAGGACAATGCACGTCCGCATGTATCCCGTGCCACCCAACGTGCTCTAGAAGGTGTAAGTCAACTACCCTGGCCAGTAAGATCTCCGGATCTGTCCCCCATTGAGCATGTTTGGGACTGGATGAAGCGTCGTCTCACGCAGTCTGCACGTCCAGCACGAACGCTGGTCCAACTGAGGCGCCAGGTGGAAATGGCATGGCAAGCCGTTCCACAGGACTACATCCAGCATCTCTACGATCGTCTCCATGGGAGAATAGCAGCCTGCATTGCTGCGAAAGGTGGATATACACTGTACTAGTGCCGACATTGTGCATGCTCTGTTGCCTGTGTCTATGTGCCTGTGGTTCTGTCAGTGTGATCATGTGATGTATCTGACCCCAGGAATGTGTCAATAAAGTTTCCCCTTCCTGGGACAATGAATTCACGGTGTTCTTATTTCAATTTCCAGGAGTGTATATAAACGATTTAGGAGACAATCTCAGCAACTGTTTTAGTTTTTTTGCAGGCGGCGGCGGCAGTGGTGGTGGTGGTGGTGGTGGTGGTGGTGGTAACTATTGATGTCATCAGTCGCTAGGCTTACACTTAAACTAACTGACGCTAAGGACAACACACACACACACAACACACACACACACACACACACACACACACACACACACACACCCTGCCCAGGGGATGACTCGAACCTCCGATGGGGGTAGCTGCACGAGTGTGGCAACACGTCTCAGACCTGCAGCTGCCAGGTGCAGCTGTTTGCAGATGATGCTGTCATTTCTGCTACGGTCGCAGGTTCGAATCCTGCCTCGGGCGTGGGTGTGTGTGATGTCCTTAGGTTAGTTAGGTTTAAGTAGTCTAAGTTCTAGGGGACTGATGACCACAGCAGTTGAGTCCCATAGTGCTCAGAGCCATTTGACCCATTTTTTTGATGCTGTCATTTATCGACTAGTAAAGTTATCAGAAGATCAAACCAATGAAGACAATATATCAGTATTGTGTAAAATTCAGCAATTCACCCTAAATAATGAAAAGTGTGAGGTCATCCAAGGATGTTCAAAGGAATCTATTAAACTTAAGTTACACAATAAAGCAATCATATCTAAAGCCCATCAGATTAACTAAATACCTAATATTGCAATTACAAACGACTGAAACTGAAAAAAAAATATAGAAAATGCTGTGGGGAAGGTGAACCAAAGATTGTGTTTTGTTGGTAGATGCAACAGATCTATTAGAGGGACTGCCTACACTACACAATGAAGTACAGCTGACCAGTGTGGGATCCTCACCACAAAGGATTAATGGAGCACACCAAGAAAGTTCAACGAAGGGCAGCGCATTTTATGCTATGGAGAAAATGGAGAGAAAGTGTCACAGACATAATATAGGATTTCGGGTGGAAATCCTTTCAACAAATGCGTTTTTCGTTGCTGCAGTACTTTCTCAGGAAATTTCAATCACCAACATTTGACAGAAACCTACTTAGGGGGAAACGATCATCATCATAAAGTAATTGAAGCCAGAGCTCACACAGAAAGATGTAGGTGTTAGTTTTTCCATGTGCTTTTAAAGAGTGGACTAATAGGGTATTAGTGTGAAGATGGTTCGGTGAACCCTCTGCCAGGCACTTACCTGTGAGTTGCATAGTATCACTGTAGATGTAAAATTAGGAAGTTTTATTGAATTTATAATTTTCCTTTTACAAAGTTCTAAATATAAAAAAACTGCTTTGTGCTAGACTGAAACATCCATCAAATCAGATGGACCTGTCGAGACCTCCTTTTTTCAAATTGTAAAAACCATCAAATTGCTCTGATCTACATTGAAGCATGTGTCAGATAAAATGAACCAGCAGAGATCTAGCCAAAAACAACTAATGTAATCTGTAACTGCAGGTATGAATACAAAATAAATAATCAAAATGAATGAGAAATATATAAGTGAAGTCACCAGCAGGCCAGAATGGTTAAATGGTAGGACCACACTCTCACTGAAGTGTACAGATTTAAACAAAATACACAGTAGTGACAGTGTAACGTCACAGAAGGAATATGAAGCGGCCACACAGCTGAGCAGCGGAATGAGGCTTGCATATAGTGTCTGTGGAGGACATACATAGGTGGCGCTCAAAGCAGTTGTGTGACCAGTGTGCTGTTTAATGCTTACAAAAAAAGGTCAAATAATGATTGATTGGTTCACTAAAATGAAATTAAGTGATTGCAATTAATCAGAACACTGTTGCCCACAGAGAAACCTCTAAATTACTCCAGGTGAGCCAAATAGTAGCCGGCCGCAGTGGTCTCGCAGTTCTAGGCGCTCAGTCCGGAACCGCGCAACTGCTACGGTCGCAGGTTCGAATCCTGCCTTGGGCATGGATGTGTGTGATGTCCTTAGGTTAGTTAGGATTAAGTAGTTCTAAGTTCTAGGGGACTGATGACCACAGATGTTGAGTCCCATAGTGCTCAGAGCCATTTGAACCAAATAGTAACATCAGCCATAACTAAATAAAACTGCAAGGTAAGCATCAATGATGGACCTCATTCCAATAACTGAGGATAGAAACGTTTGTTAAAACAGCAAGTCCCGACTTGACTTTAAAAATATAATGTCAGGAATGATTCACTTCATGGGAAGTTAATAAACTGAAATGGAACTCATTAGAAGAGCATAACGAAACTTGTGTAAAAATGTTAAGAACTGATATCACCAAATGATAGTGACCGTGATTTCTGCTAGTGAATCAGTAAAAAATTGTTCGTTGATAGTACACGTGTACTCTAGGATTTCCAACTCTTCCAATAAATCAAGCTTTTTGCCTTTCTGAGCTCAACATGAGATGCAGAGATGGGGTGACTGGTCCCCTGCAGTCTTCAAATGTTCAGCAAATGTAGGATGCTACTTTACGTGATGTTTTTGTTTAACAGATGCTTGCTAGATCTCATGCTAAATATTCTTCCAATTCGACAGGCAATGTGGGTTCATCTTGTTAAATGTGTGCTTAAGTCCAGCACAGAGCCATTTTATGGTTTTTAAAATGTTGAAAAGGGAAAGGCCTTGGTGGGTCCATCTGACTTGACATATGCTCCAGTCTAGTACAGAGCTGTTTTATTGTTTCTGATGTATATTGTAACAGGGAAATTTGGAGGACAGGCAACAATTTCTGATTTACATTTAGAATGTGGAAGTAGGACCATAACCTAATTTTTGTTTATTTTGTTATCCCTGTAGATGATCTAAAGATGGCAAACGACAGCAAAATGCGTTGTTATTAAAAGACTAAGTTGCAAAGAAGAATGTTTTTCATTCAGATATTCTACTTATGGTTGCTGTAACAGGTGGTCTAATGAAATGGAAGATATTTACGAATTGTACATAAAATCTAATTGTGAGCTTGCTGCTTCAAGGTACCACATTATGTATAAACTGAACTTGTTCACTGAGTGCCATGCGGACAATTACTGATAGTTTTATTATATTACCTGTTATTGGGAAGCTTTCATCGTGGATTCTCCATTTAGAGCCAAAAATGTTTGCTGTAAGTAGCTAAAAATTCATGTGAAGTGGTAAATGAAGTTTTTTCATAAACAAGACTTCTGAAAAACAACCTGTTTAACTAAATGAATGCTTTATTACTAGCACATCAGTATGAATGCAGTTCTGTGCTACACAAGCTGGCAAATCAATGTGGAGACTCCACCTGCAAAAAAGAATCTCAACTCAGAAATTGTGAATCAGTGTGTATTTCTTTATGTGCATGCTATAAATTCACTATCCATTCAAACTAAGAATTTTTGAATCTAAAATAATGTTTTTCTGTATACAGAAAATTAAGATATTTACGGCTCTTCTGTTAATGCTTCAGATTAATTAAAACCACTGGTGAAGAAACATGTCTGCAGGGAGCGACTGGTGATGAGCTGGACATTGCTGCAGAGAGATCAGCACATTCTGTAGGAATTAGAACACCGAGGCAAGTTTCTTCCTCTCAGGAGCAAATTGCCTTTTGCTCTAGTAATAATTACAATTTTGAGGAAAATGTCTTCACATGTAGTTCATGCCAGCAGTCGTTTTCATCAAAATACAGTCTCACAAGGCATGTATTCATTCACATTGATGGAGTAGAGCCACCTGAGAATATCTGTAAGTGGTGTGGCAAAGTATTTACCTCCCATGACAGCCTCAGCAAGCATTCTGTGGTGCAGAAGGTTAAAAGTCGAGAGAAATGTGATCAACATAGCACTCTTTCCTATGAATATGATAGTCTCCAGTTCTGTGAAGTAGTGTCCACTGGCGAGACACCACACACATTTGAGTTTCTTGAGGAACCGTTCACTCCATCTGCTCAAGCCAATAAAAATACATTAGCATACACTGTCGAGAGGCCACATAAATGTTCTGTCTGTGGGAAGTCTTTCACTGCGTCTGGTTCTCTCAAGAAACACATCTTACTACACACTGGTGAGAGACGTCACAAATGTGAGTTTTGTGGTAAATCTTTTACACGGATTGATTGTCTGAAGACACATGAATTAACACATGGCGAAAGAACGCACAAATGCGAAATTTGTGGAAAAGCCTTTACTCAGTCTGGTCACCTCAAGAAGCACGAATTAATACATACTGGCGAAAAACGACATAAATGTGGTGTCTGTGGAAAATCCTTCACGGAGTCTGGTACTCTCAAGAAACATGTTTTAACACATACTACCGAGAGACCACACAAATGTGTTGTCTGTGGGAAAGCTTTCATTCAGTCTAGTAGCCTCAAGAAGCATTCGGTACTACATACTGGCGAGAGTCGACACAAATGTGACGTTTGTGGTAAAGCCTTTCATTATTTTTACCATCTCAAGCATCATGCATTAACACACACTGGCCTGAAACCACATAAATGTGACATCTGTGGTAAATCGTTCACAGAGTCTAGCAGTCTCAAAAAGCACGAGTTGATTCATACTGGCGAGAGACCACACAAATGTGTCTGTGGGAAATCTTTCACAGAGGCACGTCATCTTAAGCAGCATTTATTAACACACAATGGCTTGAGGCCATACAAATGTGACGTTTGTGGAAAAGCCTTTAATCACTTGTATGTTCTCAATAGGCATGTGTTAATACATGTTGGCGAGGGAGCACATAAGTGTGATGTCTGTGGGAAATCCTTTAGACAGTCTAGTAATCTCAAGAGGCACACTATAATTCATACTGGTAAAAGGGCACATAAATGAGATGTATGTGGGTTAGCTGTTATTCCATCCAATGGTTTCAAAGGCACACATTAATAGATACTGATGACAGGCCAAACAAAACTGACACCTGTGCAAATGCCTTTCCCTTACTGGTTATCTTGGGAAGCATGCAGTAATAAATAATTACAAGACATTATATAAATCTGATAACCATAGGGAATGATATAGGTGTTATTGATGATATTAATAAAAAAAGACATTCTTATATTTTTATTCGTTTCCTGTATGAATTAATGAACGTCACTGATCTGCCTAAATCGCCCGAAATCAGTAGTATATATTGGAGAAGTGCTGTGGTTCTAAGACTGTTAGCTGCAGTGTCAGGTTTCTTACAGCTAATATTAGGTAAATAGATCAGTTAATGTGTGGGGTGTATTACAGAGTTAAGACTGAATCTATTATCAAGGCTAGCATCTTGTTTGAAAGTAATAGTCTGCATGGTGTAGAGGAGAAATGTGACTATTGTGAAAGATATTTCTTTGGAGACATTTAAAGGCTACAGAGTTGTGTTTAGTTAACAATATTTACACAGATGAACATGTATCATCTTACATGTGGAAATGAGTGCAGATATTGTAAAACTGTTTTGGTGAAAGTAGACATCTAAAATTGTGCATTTGTATGTATTAAGTATTTGTTTCACATCTGCAAAATTACGCTGAGCCCTTGAAAGTTAACAATATATGTATATCAGATTTTTCAGTTCTTTTAAATAGGGTGGTTCATTAGGCTGTACTCTAGTAATATAGTTTTTTGTATTGAGAAGAAAAATTTATTCTCAGACGTTCATTTGAGGTGTGTTTTAAAATATCATTGAAACAGGCTGAATGGTATCTGTAATTAATTCATGGACCAGATATAATGCAGATGCATCTTTTATGAAGGTGTGGATGATGATGCCTACCGGCATATTTTGTGAAATTGAATTCATTCTTTGAGTTTGTAGGTATGTTTATACTATTTAACATATTTTATCAGTTCCCTGTGAAATATTGTGTCATTACTTATGTATGTTATGGACTGCAATTAAATTATTTTCATGTATTTGTAATATTTGTTGTATAATTTTCTACTGACATATGTTTCTTTAATTGTTTATACACACATCAAAAAAAGTTTTGTATCATTCCAGTTCTCAGAATTACTGAAGATAGACGCTGACTGTGGATATTGTGTCACAGTCACAGTCCCTTACACTGTTCAGAGATGTCACTAAGCCCACCCAAAGATGTAAACAACCATGCATGAGCAGCGCCTGTTAGACGGAGAGGGTCCAACAGTTCTAGTAATTCCACCAAGGAGGTGGTACACGGCTCATGTTGTCTGTAGTTCAACCTTGCCTAGACGGTCAGTAGCATGGTTCAATTGTGTCCACATAGTTGCTTTGTGCCAGGAAGGGCTCTCAAAAAGGGAAATGTCCAGGTGTCTCAGAGTGAACCAATGCAATGTTGTTTGGACATGGAGGAGATACAGAGAGACAGTAACTTGTCAAGGTACATCTTTGCAACAACAACACCATGCAGTGCAGCACAGATGGGCTCAACGACGTGCCAAATGGACCACTAAGGATTGGCTTAATGTTCTCTTCACTGATGAGTGCCACATATACCTTCAACCACACGATCATGGGAAACATGTTTGGAGGCAACCTGGTCAGGCTGAAAGCCTTAGACACACTGTCCAGTGAGTAAAGCAAGGTGGAGGTTCCCTGCTGTTTTTGGGTTGCGTTATGTGGGGCCGACATATGCCGCTAGTGGTCATGGAAGGCACCAAAATAGCTGTATGATACGTGAACGCCATCCTCCTACCGATAGTGCAACCATATCAGCAGCGTATTGGAGAGGCATTCATCTTCATGGACGACAATTCACATCCGCATCATGCACATATTGTGAATGCTTCCTTCAGTATGACGATATCACTCGACTAGAGTGGCCAGCATGTTCTCCAAAGATGAACCCTATCAAACATGCCTGGGATAGATTGAAAAGGGCTGTTTATGGATGACATGACACACCAATCACTATGAGGGATCTATTCTGAATCGCCATTGAGGAGTGGGACAATCTGGACCAACAGTGCCTTGATGAACTTGTGGATAGTATGTCACAATCGGTACAGGCGTGCATCAATGCAAGACGACGTGCTACTGGGTATTAGAGATATCAGTGTGTACAGCAGTCTGGACCACCACCCTCTGAATGTCTCACTGGATGGTAGTACAACATGCAAGGTGTGGTTTTGATGAACAATAAAAAGGGCAGAAATGATGTTTATGTTGATCTCTGTTCCAATTTTCTGTACGGGTTCCAGACCTTTCAGAACTGAGGTGATGCGAAACTTTTTTTGATGTGTGTATTTAACCATTCACACAATAACAGTTGATATCAACACTACATTAATTCAGAGGACTCCAATATTGTTGCTCTATTACATTAATTGTAATCCTGATTTATTTCCTTATGTATTACCCATTACATTTAGCTCTAGGAAATTTCCTTTGTTCTCAACTGGAGGTAACAATCCCATGGGGTCAATGTTTGATATTTTCAGAATGCAGGATACATTTAAAAAAGGATGAAACAGCTTTTTGTGTCAAGTGCTATTCTTCAGATTAATGCATACCACAAGATTTTTTTTTTTTTGTTTTCTTATTCAGGTAAATGTAAATGACGTGTGGCTTGGGCCTCCCGTCGAGTAGACCATTTGCTGGGTGCAAGTCTTTTGATTTTACGCCACTTTGGTGACTTTCGCATCGATGGGGATGAAATGATGATTAGGACAACACAAAACGCAGTCCCTGAGTGGAGAAAATCTCTGACCCAGCCGGGAATCGAACCCGGGCTCTTAGGATTGACATTCTGTTGCGCTGATCACTCAGCTACTGGGGGCAGACTACTTATTCAGATAAGGAAGAACTATTGGATTGACTCATACTTGTTACTCTTTCATCATTATTTGTGGATAATACATAATTATTTCATTTTAGCATGTTTTACGTTTCTTCACCATCCAGTGGTGGTATTAACCCTTTTAGGCTGCCTTATTCCTTTGGGATTTCTTTTACAACAGTGTAACATTGCTTGATATGAAAATGTCATGCATTTGAAGTAGCCAGAAAAATTCTTTGCCCTGAATCAACAGAGGTATTCTGAAAAAACAGGAGCTGGTGATCATTCAGTATCCAACTACCAAATGTGATCACCTTTATCACTTCTCTTCCTTCTTCTTCCTTCTCCTAGTACTGCCGAATTACTTATCTGTCATGTAATGCATCACATGACAGGTAGAATGTCATTTTCTAGGCTTGGGTGCAACAATATTGGAGCATTACATGGTGCCTCCATAATTTCCTGAGTCTTGTGTACATTTATCTGCCCTGACCATGCACTACTTCTCTTCTACATTTCATGGAGCACTCTAATGTTCAGTACTTTGTCACCTAAGAGTCCTCAGTAGAATCTGTTGGATTTGAATAAACTCTTAAGGTGTTGTATTGTCTATTGGCAATGGAAATTCCTTTCTAGCTCTCAATTAGGATGGATTCGACATTATACCATAAGTGTCAATTACAAAAGTTAATTTCCTATTGTCCAGACTTGGATTTTTGAAAATTCAAATAGGCCTCCACCAACTCTCACTTCTCACATACTTCTTTTACAGTCTCCAAATGTCCTTTCCGGTTTTCACTAGCTATTAGCAAATCATCAGTGTAAACTGCAATTTTCTTCAATAACTTTTCTTCTAGCATTGTGTTTAATGTCTGAATGAACGCAAAAACAGATCCATGTAACCTGGAAGATAATGGCCCATACTGGTAACAACAGCCTTCATATAGAAATGCCGTGAATGGTCTCGATTAGAGATAGAGCGAAACCTTGTGGTAGTCATGTGTTAAGTCTAAACTTGTGAAGATTCCTGCTGCTTTGAATTTCTGAAGTATTTCTTCTATATTTATTGGTCTATCTCATCCCTGCTCAAATACTTTATTTGCTTGGCATGCATACAAAACCAGACGATTTTTTCTATTTTTCTTAGGAACAAGTATGAGGGGTATGTTATATTGATTCCTGGCCCATTCAATCACACTGGTGACGGCATCTTTTGCTATTACGGACGAATTTCCACGTTTTTGCAAGATATTTGAGGTCCTTCTATCTTCATTTCAGGCTGTGCCTCCTGAAACTACTGCCTGTTTCCTGCTTGGTAATTCATAGTTTGAGTTGCATTGCACATTGATTGCCAAGACTCATATTCATTCCGGCACACCCCACACCTGTCTTCTCCTCATATCTCCATTCTCATAGTTTGATTGACCATAATTGTGCATCCTGCACAAATCTTCTTTCCCATTCCTTGTAGCTTTGTTGTGTATAACCTCCACGTCCTCTACCCCTCTGCCTCCAACCTTTGCTTCTTTGTTCTACTTCATGCCTTTCTGGTGGTCGTCTTTCAGTATCAGAAGTGTTCGTGAATGTTTCCGTCAGCCTCTCCTCCCTCCCCATTTGCGTGCCTATCATATGTGTTTGTTCTGGTGAGTATATAATCACTCGCATGAGATAGCTACAGACATCTTGCAGCAATTGCTGTATTACCCAATGGACAACCATTCTCTCATCAAACAGGGCAAGGTTTCTTTCAGGTTTAGAACAGGTTCATCCACCCTTTTATTACATGGGCAGTTACAGATTGATGTTAGTATGTCATGTTACTTATTTTTCAACCACTATTTGTCAAGAAACATTCTCTTGAATTCCCCATATGACATACATTCTCATTCAAGTCATATGCCCCAGTTACAAGCTCTGAGTGATTCACTATATAATTTATTTTGGTTTCTTCATCCCAACTGTCCTCTAACAGACCTAAAAAGTTTTTAACGAAAGCTGCTGGTTGGAGTTTGCCCTTGGGATGAAATTTGCTGTATTTGGAGCTATTAATAAAATCCACTTGTGAGCTGCTTTTACCAAGTATTGTGGCTTCTCCATTAAGGATCCCATCTCCTGTATTATTTTCTTCTTTACTGCCAAATACACCCATTTTCTCCATGGATTGTTGCAACTCTCCTACCACCTTCTCTACCTTTCTCTTGATTTCATTAACCTTTTTGGTTATTTTCTCTTATTTTTCTCTATGCTGCATGAAAGACTTGATACCACTTCAATAGTGTCTTCCAATTTTATATAATTTTTACAAATTTTATTGATTTTGGCATTATTTAAGTTTACCTGGTTTGTTAATTCTTAGTTCACAACCAAATAACCTTTCTCTGCATTCTGTTATTATGTTATCCAGTGCCTGTTTAAATTCTTTAACTTCTTCCTATAATTTTTAAATATTTCCTTCTGTGTAATTTGTTGAAGCCATGCTATGCAGGAAGGTCATGATACTTTCACTATATTTTTCCTTTTCTACCTGTTTTATCAGTGTTTTTGTGAATGTTTCATATCTTCCATCCACTTTGATACTCCTTTCTCCTTGCTCCTCTGCCAGCCGCGGTGGTCTCGCGGTTCTAGGCGCGCAGTCCGGAATCGCGCGAACTGCTACGGTCGCAGGTTCGAATCCTGCCTCGGGCATGGATGTGTGTGATGTCGTGAGGTTAGTTAGGTTTAAGTAGTTCTAAGTTCTAGGGGACTTATGACCACAGTTGTTGAGTCCCATAGTGCTTAGAGCCATTTGAACCTTCCTCCTCTTTGCTGTGTATTAATTTTTTGTGCTAGCTGTTATGGATATAGTTCAGCTCTCTCGCTGCCTGCTACCTGACGTGTTCATATTTGATGTGCTTTCTCCCTCTATGCTGTCTCCTCCCCATACTTCTAATGAACTGCCTATCAGATCAACAGTTATTTCTGTCAAAATATCTTCCCCTTTTATCGAATTCTCTGCTATCAACCAATCTGAAAATTCACCATTTTAACAAAACTCACTTTCTTTGTTCATCAGTTCCCACTTGGTTTTCTTTCTGAGATCCAATGGTTCCATTTTATTAAATTTCTTTCTCTGGTAATTTCTACAATGATGAAACATTTTGCTGTATACAGCACATGCATTTTCATGCACCTATTTCCGGTTTTCACTCTACTACCATGTGCAGTTCACACTATTGTTAGTTGTCTTTCTAAATTCTCAACATTGTTATTTGTGTAAGCACTTGTGACACTTATATTTTTTAAAATTTTGTCCATTCATTGGCTGTTGCAAGATGTGACTTTCTTGTATTCCCATTGTCCGCTGCAAGTGTTGGCATGGCTTCTGCTTGCTGTATCCGAATTGCTTGATGCCTGTACACTGCTCACTCTATTTCTTCTTTGTTGCACTGGCTGTTTATGGTTCGGTCGTCCAAATTCTTGCAACATTCACGTGTTCTGTCATGCATGACAACTGTAAGTTTCAATCCTTTATTTTAATGATTTCATTTATTCTTCCAATGAACAGCTGCCTGTTTTATGTTAGCCAGTTGGACTAAAGTTCTACACAATAGCAAAAAGTGGGATCTTACATCCAAGGTACAAGTACCTAACTAATTAGGCCTGACCATGTACCTAGTGGCACATGTCCTTTCACTACCTTCCACCCCTGAACAAAAATCTTAAGTTACTTCCAAATATCATTAATATGATTGGGTTGTTAAGATAAAGACTGAATTTTGAAACACTATCTTTTTATTATTAAAACAAATATTCCCTCTCTGCCCTAGGCCTTTCATGCTAAAAAGCACTTTCACACAGGCTTTTTATTTATTTTGTAAAGTAACCATTACCACTATAATCTGTGTGAGTAGGTGCTCGCTCCATCATTCTGTTATATCATTTCACTTTCTACTGTCAGACCAACTAACTGTTTCCTGCATAGCAGCCATAGTCAAAACTAGATCTCATAGTAGAATGATGGGGGTTCCCTGAATCTGCAGTGTCATATACAAGAGGCAATTGCACATACGGGTGAAGTCAATCCTGAATCAGAATCATAGGTACCCTTACACAAACTTTCACATAATCCTCCCGCTGTCCACTCCTGCCTTCTCTTCAAGCTCCAGTCCACTTGCTCTCCAAACCCCCAGTATCCTTCCTTAAATCTGATTCTTTCGTCAACCTCAGTTGCATGAATATACAGTATGTAGTGGTTACCAGTTTTGGGCTGATATGCCTACTCTCAAACCACACGTCTTGTTGTTCATTGTAACTAGTCTACACTGTTGTGCCAAAAGACACAGATAGCTGATGTACAGAAATTCACTCTGTGGGTAACAAGTACTCTGGATGCTATTAGTTTACATGTCTACCGTTGCACCTGACTGACACAACCAAATCCTATCACAGGATGTTGCATTGAATTTGTAAATTCTTCCCTACATTACTGGGTTACATACACTAATTAGATCTAATTTCAGGACCACATTGTCTATAGTAACACTAGTAAACTATGATTTTGTTTTGTAGCAGACCCACATAGGTTAAGTTAACCTACATCTACTACTTCGTATATCCATAATCGTAACGGACAACTTGGGATGTCAGCTAGTATAATATATGTTAAAAATGACGAAATTCCTCCAGCTGTATTAAGGTGTTGGTTTTATTGGCAACTAGTTGAAGGGGTCATTTTTAACATATACATCTACCACCTCCACAAAGTAAGTATATGCTTTATACAAATATTAAGTTTCTAATCACTCCTAATAGTTGTTAATGAATGCCATGTTTTATAACTAGTGAAGTGACTGTTAAGGTGTGTCACTTTGGAAAATGTATATATAACCTATTTTGTTGGGTTCAGAGCTTGACATGATGTAAGTAGTAAGACTACATTAATATGTAATTAACAATAATCATGGAATACCACAGTATATGGTTTAGGTATGCAATATAACATAGTGTTTTTTCATCTTGGAAATACATGTAGAATCTGTATTTGTTTCAGATCTTCATGTGCTTTAAGTAGTGGGACTACACTGACATTAATTTGGTGGAGATTCATGTTATATTGAAATGTGTGGTCATGAATATAATATAGATCACTGATGTTCCATCTTCTGCCAACCACCCATACGTACCTTCAAATCTTCCCCATTCCCCATCCATCCCAACACCACCCACCCCTTCAACTGCCCTCTCCACTCCCCACCCCACAAACCCCCAACTTGCACCTCCTGCCAACTGTACCTCCTTTGCCTCTTACTCCACCCATTCCACCCCATTTCTTTTCCTTTTACTGAACATTTGTGTTGCATTGTAGGCACTCTCATGTTTTAGGCACATGTGGGAAATGTCCTTGACAGTCTTTCAGTTTCTAAGTTTTGTGGCATTTCCACCATCTCATGTTGATCGTGAGAATTGTTGCAGCGGTACGATTTCTTTTAAGTCTCCAGGAACCAGTGAATTATGATTTTATAATATTGCAGCCACACAATCATTTTTGGAATCAAATTTTATTGTGTATCTAAAGTGCTTAATTTACACTCCACGTATGGAGTATTACACACTATGTCTGTAAGAGGGTGCTATGAATGTATATTACAAGAATGTGTTAAGCACTTAGACAAATCAATATCCACCATGCCTCTTACGGTAATGCCTCTTGTAACCCAAAGATGATGTGGCATGCACAGTCATGCAGCTTTGTTAGAAGCTCTGCCATTGTTTTGACAAATGTTAATGTCAGTTGTTGCACTGAAGTGATGAATACAGACAGCAGTAATATACTGGCCCTTAACTACACCATATTGTGTATCAGTGGATATTCACTTTGCACAGTATCAGCCATATTATGTTTTTATGGTATGTATTGGATCATGTAATGTGATGACTGGTTTGTAAGACAGAAATGTTTTTTTACAATGATGATGTGTCACAGAGAGCTCACCTATATTCTAATATGTAAGTAATGTTTTCACATAGACAGTGACTTCTTGTTAGTATACCCTGCACCGTGTGATATGCACACATTACTAATTTTCAGTTCAACATGCACTAAACAATAGCTGTAAAGCTGAAATATTGATTGTGTGAAATAAATGAACAGTTTCTAGTCAAATGGTGGAAATGTCTTTCAAAAAATTCTACAGGACTGATCCACCATGAAGGGAAAACCATTATATGAATAAGTAAGAAGTTTACAGTGCATTTATAATAGAAATTCTCTGGTACATTAAAACTTTTTTATATGCCGAACTTACAGTCATGTATGATACTTCTCTTCACTACTAATGAAGAAATTCATATTCTATGGTTTGAAACTTTATCTTGTTTTAAAACACTGAAAATTATCGAAATTGAAGTGTATTCAAATTAAGCCTATTGCTAAAATTATGATTATTATTTACAGAGAAATATTGCATGTGTAGATTTATTACACTAATCCGCATGGTATCAGGTGACTGAAACTAATGTCCTTTGCGACTTCTACATTTTATGCCAATTCCAAATCTGTTTTCATTTTTTTCCTGTCACATAGAGTTCTGCTGCTATTTGACTTCAAAGGATATTATTGTGCTATTAGGTTATGTGTACTGTTGGAGGGAAATTTCTCAATAAGGTGCTGTATGCCTTCAGTTTTTTACACCTGTTGATGCTAGTTGGTTTTGTGTGACCTTGAAAGTATTGTTTATCTCACTGGCTTGCATTATCAGTGCTATATTGTGATTATTCTGTATATTTAAGATAGTGTTAATAAAATTGCATTATCAGTGCTATATTGTGATTATTCTGTATATTTAAGATGGTGTTAATAAAATAGCTTACCTGTTGTTTGTAGTTACTACAATGTTAACATGCAACTGTTTGAACAACTCGGATGCTTTCTGTTACTCATACATTTGTGAAAATTACACACTGCCTAAACAGAGAATAATTATAACAGACTTTGTTAAAAAATGCTTACCAGTCTTATTTTAAAATGTAACTTTGTGACCAGAAAACAAGTGGATTTCAAAGACAGTTTGTCATTATTGTGTTGAGAGGTTAAGATTGTGGACAGGAAGGAAAGAAAACATGCATGCCATTTGCAATTCCAGTGGTGTGAAGGGAGTTTAAAAATAACCTTAATGACTGTTACTTCTGTTTAGTTAATATTCTGGGGTGCAGTTCGAAAAGTATGAAACAAATTGTGTATCTAAGCATTCATTTGCCCGCATCTCGTGGTCGTGCGGTAGCGTTCTCGCTTCCCACGCCCAGGTTCCCGGGTTCGATTCCCGGTGGGGTCAGGGATTTTCTCTGCCTCGTGATGGCTGGGTGTTGTGTGATGTCCTTAGGTTAGTTAGGTTTAAGTAGTTCTAAGTTCAAGGGGACTGATGACCATAGATGTTAAGTCCCATAGTGCTCTGAGCCATTTGAACCATTTAAGCATTGATTTAGCTGTTGGGCCAGTTGCACATGGAGAAGTTCAGATTACTCCTCTTGCTCCAGCTGTTGTAGGGAATGTGGCAGTAGTTGATGTTGAAAATGGAGTTGATGCAATTACCAAATATGGTAATGTTTACCAGGCTGTGTGTGACTGTCTCCCACAACTGTTCTATCAGAGTGAACTTAATGGCTACATATGAGATTTAAATGTGCCTAAGGAATCTGCAGAACTACTTGGCTCCCAGTAAATGACTAAGAATCTTCTGGTACCAGGAACACATTAATAATGGTACAGACATACTGAGAAAGAATTAGTTTCTTCATTCACACAGAATGATTCCTTGGTTTACTGCAGTAATATAAACGAGTTCATGCACTTCTATACCATTGAACATGATCCTGCTGAGTGTAAACCTTTTCTAGACTCACCAACGAGGAGCGTGAAAGACATTTTGTTGCATAATGGGAGTGCATATGGTTTCATACCTGTGGTCCATTCAGTTCAAATGAAAGAGACCTATGAAAACATGAAGATACTTTTTAACAAGTGTCCAATATGAGGAGCACAAATAGCTTTTTTTTTACTCCAGTTATCAAAATACTGTTAAAACACGAAGTGGGGTTCACAAAAATGCCTTGCTTTCTATGCAAATGGGACAATTGGCCAAGGCAAAGACTCGATTGTGAGAGTTTGGCTGGAGTGGAAAAATTTTATGCCTGTAACTAGAACTATCCTGCATGAACCACTTGTAGAAAAAAATAAAATCTTGCTTTCAATACTGCTCATAAAATTGGGCTTGATGAAGTAATTTGTAAAGGCTCTACCACAGGACAGACCCTGCTTCAAGTATCCTTCCAAGAAATTTTTGTTTATCACACAAGACAAATTGAAAGCTAGAATTTTTTTGATCCTAAAGGAATTGATGAAAGATGAAGATCTTGATAAGAAAATAAAGAATAGAGAAATCTGATCTGTTATTGAGCACTTATAGGTTTAATAAAGATCCTAATTACAAGGCCTATGTTTAAAACAATTGCAAACTTTCAAGATGGATTGTAACATGAGTGTGAAAGTCCACTTTGTGCACTCACATATTGACTGTTTCCTGGAAAATTTTATACACTATAGTGAAGAGCAGAGTGAGTGTTTTCACCAAGATATTGAGGTGGTGGAGAGGAGGTATTGTGAACTGGAGTGCAACTATGATAGCTGATTATTGTCTGATGTTGGAGGGACAATCATTATATGCAAGGCTGTGCAAGAAAGTCAAAGAAGAGAAGGTTTAAAAATTAATGGAATGCTATTGAATTCTTTTCTTAAGGCTAACCACAAAATAAATTATTGAAGTTCTCTAGAATATTTTTTCTATGTATTTTATTTTTTAAATGTATTTTGATTAAAAACTTATATTGTGTAAAATGGTGTTTATATTTGAGGGGTCAGAAGTTAAAATCGTCAGACTTTTACTTTTTATTTTGTGTAAAAATCTGATGTGATAGAGAAAAAGTGAAGTTATTTCTAGTATCACCACAAAAACTGATTCACAAACACCTACTTTCAACAAATCTTCTGACAAAATTTTTAAAATGCAGTCTAGTGTTATTTATTTAGAAATAATTAATGTATACTCTAGCTCACTCTTAAGGTAATGCAATTAGTAATACTGCTGTGATTATTATGAAACTGATAAATTTTATGTAGTTAATAACTGTTCACCAATGCAGCAATTCATCTCCATAAAAATAAGACAAAACTTGACAATCCATTGCAATAGAAGGGGAAGGGGATATAAAGAATTAACTTCTTCAAAAAAGAATTTAATTGTTCTATATGTCTAAATGTGCCTTGTGTATGCATCATTCACCTCAAATGTATTGTAATTAAAAGTTTGCCCGAAAAATTTGGTTAAAGATGGATAACATTGTGTCAAATTTGTGTATAATTGCATAATTTTTTTCCAGTTCTGGGGTATATTTTTACGCCTGTCTACAAAAAAAATTCAATGACTAAAAAGCTGTAATTACAAGCAGCATGTGGTTAGAGAATGCCATGTTGCTGTTTATTAACATATATCTTTCTGATCTTTCAGTAGAACGTATTATCTAAATTTTGTACTTTTTCATTCATACAACCTCTGGAAATCATCAGGAAGTTTCTTCTTGACAGGAGAAACCATCTGAGGATGTTGAATTGTTGCCTTGAAGGAATATTGTGGAATTTACACACCATGATTTAGCCTAAGAGCTACAAATACAGCAAATTTACTTGGAAAGCCTGAAGAGTCACACCATTTACAAAAAAAAGTTGAGTAAAGGAACTAAAATTTTGAGAACATGAAAGAGAAAACCTTTAGCCTCCAAGGGATACAGGAACCTTACATAAACTGGGAAGAAGTGACCTGAAACATAACCAGACCCAGTTTTTAGTTGCCCTTTGTACTCAAGTTGTGGGGTTAAGGAAATAACGTATACGAAAAGTCACGTTTGTAACCAGTGGCTCATTCCCAGTGACTTATAAAGTGGTAAAATGCTTGTTTTTCAATTACATCAGTGATATACACTACCAGATACACATGTGTCTGCAGATGTTGATTGAAAATAGTTACACCTCCTTAGATAAATCAGGAAAACGTAACAGTAGAACATGGAAATTTTATGATTTTGACTAAGATGCAGTTGAAGATTATGTTAAACATTTCCTAAAATTGGACTGTCAGTCCTCATGCTTTAAAATTTCAACCAAATGGAAAGGTAATTATGTAGAGAATGTGCATTCTTTTGCAGGGAAAGTACTGTGAAGTTAATATCAATGATATTAAGAATTCATGGAAACTAAAAGAATATTTGATCATGATCAGAGACTGTTCTATTTCCATGAATTCTTAAGTATTTGGTCACTCCAATCTCCAAGATAATCTTGTCATCTGTCATGAGAGTACTGTATATTTAAAAAACTGTACAAATTGTATCCAAATACTGTATGTTACAATGATCATGTCATCATAAACCTACACTTCAGAAACAAGGCAGTTAATTCCGAATTGCAGCTGCATCTAGGTTGGGAAAGTGTATGTCCATTCCCAAAAATGACTTAACTTTCAGCAAAATGATATGTACTGATTTTGGTGAAACATACTGCAAACCAGTAAGAACATGAAACAGAAGATTTTCACACAATTTGCCATAATTGGAAAAAAATAGTTGCTGCAAAACAATATGATCACCAAACCACTGCAATAATTCTACAAAGTAAATTTATAAACAGATGTGTGCTTATGAGTCCATAAATGCATCAAATGTATACTGAGAAAGTTTCCTTGTCAGACTCAAACAGAAGCTAATTTTATGTAAAATTTTGGAAAAATGGTAGTACCATAATTACTCTGATTCAAATAACATGCAAACAACAATGCAAATGTATCACTGCACATTACTGCTTACCTGTGCAAGATCGCATTGTCGAACCCAAAGAAAACCAAAATCTGTTTCCCTGAATACCACGCGGAACAATATTGTCAACAGAGTGATGAATCACCTCTGGGACACTGTACATCAAGCCACAACAAAATTTATTCTGTAAATTCACAGGTACGCATTAACTGTCAAAAAACTATGAAGAAACTGTCCAGAATAAGTATGAACAAAGAAAATCAGTTGACACTACTTTAATGGTACTAATTACTAGGGGTAAGATAGATACTGCCTACAGGAAAATGAAAGAGACCTTTGGAGAAAAGAGAACCACTTGTATGAATATCAAGAGTTTTGATGGAGACCCAGTTCTAAGCAAAGAAGGGAAAGCAGAAAGGTGGAGGGAGTATACAGAGGGCCTATACAAGGGCAATGTACTTGAGGACAATAATATGGAAATGGAAGAGGATGTAGATGAAAATGAAATGGGAGATAAGATTCTGCGTGAAGAGTTTGACAGAGCACTGAAAGACCTGAGTCGAAACAAGGCCCCGGGAGTAGACAACATTCCATTAGAACAACTGACGGCCTTGGGAGAGCCAGTCCTGACAAAACTCTACCATCTGGTGAGCAAAATGTATGAGACAGGCGAAATACCCTCAGACTTCAAGAAAAATATAATAATCCTGATCCCAAAGAAAGCAGGTGCTGACAGATGTGAAAATTACCGAACAATCAGTTTAATAAGTCACGGATGCAAAATACTAACGCATATTCTCTACAGACGAATGGAAAAACTGGTAGAAGCTGACCTCGGGGAAGATCAGTTTGGATTCCGTAGAAATATTGGAACACGTGAGGCAATACTGACCCTACGGCTTATCTTAGAAGCTAGATTAAGGAAAGGCAAACCTACGTTTCTAGCATTTGTAGACTTAGAGAAAGCTTTCGACAGTGTTTACTGGAATACACTCTTTCAAATTCTGAAGGTGGCAGGGGTAAAATACAGGGAGCGAAAGGCTATTTACAATTTGTACAGAAACCAGACGGCAGTTATAAGAGTCGAGGGGCACGAAAGGGAAGCAGCGGTTGGGAAGGGAGTGAGACAGGGTTGTAGCCTCTCCTCAATGTCATTCAATCTGTATATTGATCAAGCAGTCAAGGAAAGAAAAGAAAAATTCTTAGTAGGTATTAAAATCCATGGAGAAGAAATAAAAACTTTGAGGTTTGCCGATGACATTGTAATTGTGTCACAGACAGCAAAGGACTTGGAAGAGCAGTTGAACAGAATGGACAGTGTCATGAAAGGAGGGTATAAGATGAACATCAACAAAAGCAAAACGAGGATAATGGAATGTAGTCGAATTAAGTCATGTGATGCTGAGGGAATTAGATTAGGAAATGAGACACTTAAAGTAGTAAAGGAGTTTTGCTATTTGGGGAGCAAAATAACTGATGATGGTCGAAGTAGAGAGGATATCAAATGTAGACTGGCAATCGCAAGGAAAGCGTTTCTGAAGAAGAGAAATTTGTTAACATCGAGTATTGATTTAAGTGTCAGGAAGTCGTTTCTGAAAGTATTTGTATGGAGTGTAGCCATGTATGGAAATGAAACATGGATGATAGCTAGTTTGGACGAGAAGAGAATAGAAGCTTTCGAAATGTGGTGCTACAGAAGAATGCTGAAGATTAGATGGGTAGATCATATAACTAATCAGGAGGTGTTGAATAGGATTGGGGAGAAGAGAAGTTTGTGGCACAACTTGACTAGAAGAAGGGATCGGTTGGTAGGACATGTTCTGAGGCATCAAGGGATCACCAATTTAGTATTGGAGGACAGCATGGAGGGTAAAAATCGTAGATGGAGACCAAGAGATGAATACGCTAAACAGATTCAGAAGGATGTAGGTTGCAGTAGGTACTTGGAGATGAAGAGGCTTGCACAGGATAGAGTAGCATGGAGAGCTGCATCAAACCAGTCTCAGGACTGAAGACAACAACAACAACAATTACTTTCTTAATTTCAACATTAACAATCTGTGTAAAATATTTTGATTGATACTCCAGATTTGTGAGTAAGAAAGTAATTTTTAATTAGTACAGAATCTGTCAAATTCACAGAAAAATTGTGGTTTTGGTTTGGTGGCAATTGTGTTGGTTATTGCATACCCATTGACACTGATTTAGCATTTAGGAATAGGCATGCTTCAGTAATGCATGAATGGACCAGAAATGCTCACAGCAGGTCCAAGTTAACTGCGTCAGGTATCTATTGTCATGCTTGCTTACCAATAGGCAACATTCTGGCAATGTGTGGCATGTATGGGCTTGGGCAAGCAAAAGCAATACAGTATGAACTGAGTCACTGTACTGTACAGATGAACTTTCCATGGACTGTAAGTTCAATCCACCAACTACGTGGGTCAAGCTTAACACAAACTCACCAACAACATGTGTGGAAGTTCGTTTGGTGCTTCACGTTTGTTTTTGCTTTGGCTATGTCGTATCCGCAAAGTACACAGAACCCAACAGTCATGCTTCCATTCTCCCACACAGATGCAATTGGATGAAATTCTCATCACCATGTAGTGTACAGCCTCTTGGATTGGTGTTAGAGTGGAACTATTATGTAGACACCATTATCACTATTACTGGTTAATAGACATTGCTGTCAGATCTTGTTTTTGTTACTTGTTCATTTACTCATTTTTGCAGAATAAATATATTTTTGGTAAATGTGTACTTATCAGTTCTCATCACCACACCATCACCATAGCCTACATCGTGAGTGAAGTGCATGGGTGTGACGGTAAAGTCAGCTTTCTGCAGGACTGACATGTAAGCAGTAATACACAAGTGTTCTCGCTTCACTGGTGACCCTAATTTGATCTGTAGGCTAAATATGTGGTCATCTTTCGTCTGTGGGCATGATGCAGAACTGCAGTTGATCTAACCCTTACATCCTTGCATGTGAGCAGCGATTTTTCTTGTGGACGTACTCACTAGATTTAGACACTACACCAAGATGACAATGTTGGAAGAACTACAAAAGGCAATAGACAAAAGCCAAACGTGAATAAGATGAGCAGTTAGCGTGGAACCAGCTGCTGGAGAGAGAGCCACAGGTACTCTCCACATGTACAGATTCTTTCCACCTGGAGCCATCTCAGAGAAACATGGAAAGCATGGCCACACCGACACCACCTACTGTTGCAGGAGTGGCAGCAAGCACAGGACAGGTGTTGGTTAGAATGCTGCCCTTTTGGCCTCGTGATGCAATCCTATGTTTCAGCCAAGTAGAGGCAGTTTTACTGAAAGCAACATCACTAGTGCCAACACCAAATTCGAACACATCATGAGCCAGCTAGATCAGGACTATGGAGATGAAGTGCACGACATAATCACTGCTTTGCCGATGCAGTTTTTATATAACCAACTGAAAGAGCAGTTAAACCAGCAAATTTCATGGTGTCAGGTATAACAGGTCCATCAGTTACTGGACCAAGAGGAGTGTGGTGACAGGAGGCCATCTGAGTTCTTATACAACCTGCGGAGCCTTGCACAGACAGACATGGTCAGGGACTCAGTGCTGCATGCTGTCTGGACATGCAGCCTCCCATCACAATTGCAGGTGCTCATTGCCATGCAAACAGAAATGCAGCTGGATGCTGCTGCAGACTTGGATGATCGGGCACATGAAATGCAATGGCGTTTAGTACTGTTGCTGCAGCAGCCTACAATGTTGTAGCCCCATCAGTAAATTTTACTCCCTGGTGACACACATCTCCTGCACCCACCAGGCCAGATGCCAACCAGCACCACCTAGTTCAGAACTAGGCCACCCAGGTGACAGCACTCGTCACAGAGGTTGACCATTTGGTACCCTCACAGACACAGCAGCAGGGCCCGTAGTGGCAGCAGATTCCACTACCACCAGTCCAGCTCTTGCAACCATCAGTACAGTACCAGCCATTCGAGTGGCATGCAGCCGATGTCAGAGTAGCTGCTGAGCCACTTGCGCTGGTGCCATTCCTGCTTTGCCAACAGAGTGGCAAAGTGTCAGCCTTCCTGCTGATACCCAAATGCCAACTGCAAACCTTGCTGCAATACAATATCCAGGCATCTCTTCCTAATGGAATGGGCTATCAGGGCAAAGTACCTTGTCAACATGGGTTCTAATCTGTCTATGTTATCCGATTTATGCTAAGAGAAGGCTGAGACACTGTCTCTTATGGTGGCAAACGATTCAACAATAAAAACACATGGCACATGTCACCAATATTTGGACCTTGGGCTTTGCTCAACATTCATGTGAACTTTTACTGTCGCTGTTGTCAGTGAGCCAATCCTGGGTAAAGATTTCCTCAGCCACTACAGCTTATTCGCTGGTATCACGAATGCTCGTCTGATTGATTCAATAACGAATTTGAAGATAGCAGGGCAGTGACAACCAGTCACATTCTTCACTGTCAAGTGAGTCCTCCAGACTGTACACAGACAAACTGGAGACTTGGAGTTCGTTCTCACACCTATGCCCTCAAGGATGCAAGACATTCGACGATGCACTACATTGTCAAATACGTGACACACTCATCTTGTGCTGTTCGCATCAACTTGTGCTGAAGTGACTCACTGTAGCAAAGGCCATGTTCTAACATGGCATTGTTTGACCATCTTGCAGCCCCCTTGTTCCCTACCTTGCACTTACAAGGGAAACTCCCCGTTGCACCCCTCTCAGATTTAGTGGTAAAATGGCCCAGTGGAAAGCCCGTCAAAAACTGAACACACATCAAGCAAGAAAACAGGAAGAAGATCTACTTAACTGTGAAAAAGAAGCAAAATAGGAAAAGTGAACAAGCCAAGCTAATGATGTGCAACAAAGAGTGAACTGCAAGACTGGCTTCGTCATGCTTTTGTGGTCACAGTGTTTGACTGTACAGTGGGAGATCTGTGTTCAGATTTCCCTTATGTCTCATTTTTTCACAAAATTATGAACTTTCCATTCGGTTATTGACATATGTTCCCCAACCTGTAGTCTTGGCAATTATTGTACTAAACATTGGTTACAGAATATGAGTCATGTAGTAAGAATACATTACCATCACAAGTAAATGTAATGAATAATGAGAGCTGGCGAGATGCTGCATGAACCTCTCACAGCACTGAAAACAACAAACGGCTGTGAACTATGTTACAAGGAAGGAATTCAAGAGTCAAAACTCCTAAAACGGAATGCAAGAGTCATAGCATGCACTACATATGTAGAAGAAATAGGAGGTACATATGTCTAGAGGTCCCTTCTCTACACCTTGCTGTTACAGTCAGACACAGACATCAAACCAGACACAGACACAAATTTGAATACAGAGAACAGACATGTCAATGACCAAATGGACAGTTTATAATTTTGTGAGAAAAAAGGGCGGTAGAAGGGAGATTTGGACACACACCTCCCCATTCGCAGTCCGACAGTGACCATACAGCCACAATGTCCTAGCTATTTAAGTTCACTCAAATGTTGCAAAATTTGAGCTTGGACCTTTCACTGCTCCTATTTTGCTTATTTTTTTCACAGTTCAGTTCATCTTCTTCCTGTTTTCACACTTGATCTGTATTCAGTTTTTGACGGGCTATCCACAGTGCCATCTTACCCCTAAATCTGAGGTGGCTGTGATAGGGAGTTTCCCTTGTTAGTGCAAGCACGCACTGACTGTCGTGCCTTAAAAGCACAACCGTTGCCAGACCGATATCCGGTATCACAGCTGCAGGATTTTAGGCATGTGTTGGTGGTCTCAGTTATATTTAGCAAAATTGACTGTGTGAAGTCATTCATGCAGATTTCTGTGGCGCCTAAAGACATTCCAAAAACGGCAATTATCACGGCATTTGGGCTTTTCGGAAGCTTGCACATGATTTTCAGCCTTTGGAATAGTGCCCAGACCTGTAGCCCTTATCATCTGGTCACTCTGCTGATCGATTCGGTAGCTGAACGCACCAAGTGGTAGAGTTACAGAAACCGAACCTCTGTGTAATTCCGTAATCCATTTGGAGCGAGTTTGTCCAGCTCTGGCATAAATGATGTTGGCCGCTTTGCCTCGTTACTCTCTCTCCCCGCCCAAGCCGATGAGAGACAAGTGACCACAGATATGGGCATTCCACGCCACATCAGGTAAGAAACAGGCCTTACGGCGGAACAGGCAACCGTATAAATAGTTTTCCCGTCGGTCAACAGATGTCGCAGGCGACGCTATAATGCTAACTGACCTATCTGTGTCACAGAATTTGCAGCGCTAAATCTTCGGCTATGAGAATGAGGGTAGGAAGAACGTAGATTAGCTCTTGTAATTCTACAAACCAAGTTTATTTTTACTTTACTGTTACTTCTCACAGTTATATGCGAAATGAAATAAATGAAAAGTAACACACAAACATTTCTCTCGAGTTACTGTTTAAATGCAGACTGTAATGCAGTCGCATAGTTTTCATACTCGACTCCCATGGCGTCTATTTCCTCTTTGTTATACAGCTCTTCTGATATAGATCATGGTGGTAAAAAAATCTCCACGTGGAGGTCAACACTAGAAAGCTTTCAAAATCTTTTCAACGTCTTTAAAATGTAATCAGTTAATTAACGGGCAAATGTTGCACCGAGCAGTGGGTTTCGTGTCTTGACATTACGAACATAATTCTTTATTTTGCATAGAGTATGTATAGGGATTAGGAGAGTTATAACGACAATATATTTTTCACATTGAGACTGTAAATAAGTTTAAGAAACAGTTTTTGCTTCCTTTCTAACAAGGGAACCTCCCCATCGCTCCCCCCTCAGATTTAGTTATAAGTTGGCACAGTGGATAGGCCTTGAAAAACTGAACACAGATCAATCGAGAAAACAGGAAGAAGTTGTATGGAATTACGGGAAAAATAAGCAAAATATACAAACTGAGTAGTCAATGCGCAAGATAGGCAACATCAAGGAGAGTGTGAGCTTAGGAGCGCCGTGGTCCAGTGGTTAGCCTGAGCAGCTGCGGAACGAGAGGTCCTTGGTTCAAGTCTTCCCTCGAATGAAAAGTTTAATTTTTTATTTTCAGACAATTATTATCACATCCACAAGAAAACCTAAATCGGGCAAGGTAGAAGAATCTTTTTACCCATTCGCCAAGTGTACAAGTTAGATGGGTCGACGACATATTCCTGTCATGTGACGCACATGCCGTCACCAGTGTCTTATAGAATATATCAGACGTGTTTTCCTGTGGAGGAATCGGTTGACCTATGACCTTGCGACCAAATGTTTTCGATTCCCATCGGAGAGGCACGTCCTTTCGTCTACTAATCGCACGGTTTTGCGGTGCAGTGCGGTGGCATAACACAGACACTAAACTTATTACAGTGAACAGAGACGTCAATGAACGAACGGATAGATCATATCTTTGCGAAAATAAATAAAGTAAAATTTTCACTCGAGGGAAGGCTTGAACCAAGGACATCTCGTTCCGCTGCTGCTCACGCTAACCACGGGACCACTGCGCTCCTGAGCTCATATTATCCTTGATGTTGTCTATCTTGCGCATGGACTGCTCAGTTTGTATATTTTGCTTATTTTTTCATAGTTCCACACAACTTCTTCCTGTTTTCTCGATTGATCTGTGTTCAGTTTTTCAAGGCCTATCCACTGTGCCAACTTATAACTAAATCTGAAGGGGGCGCGATGGGGAGCTTCCCTTGTAAGTATTTCTGTAGGCGCTCTTAAGTGCAACCACATTTTTCATTTGATTACTGTTAGTTGTAAACGAATATCATTTCGTGTACGCACTTAACAACGATATCATCGAAAAAGATAAACATTGTGAGACTTTTAATATTTAGAGTAAAAAACATTCTGAGACGGTAAACAACTTTGTGGTCAGCACATCTACTATTGTCACAAGCAGTACTGTTTTGCTTAGATTTATCACATTACTTCTTTCTAGTTAAACGTGGTAGAGTGATCAAAGAAAGACAACGAAATTTATTTATGCAATCTAGCGGAGAATCTTTATTTGGCATTTAAATACAATTAGAATGAACTACATATTTTTTATAACCTTCAGTTTTGAGACAGTTCTACTAAACTTGTCTTTGAACATTGTTCCGCAGCTGTAATACAATTTGCATTTCACAAGATCATTCAAAAATAAGTGTTCTCCACATTCCTCGTCGTCTAGCCAGTGAAAGTTTTCAAGTTTTGACTTCATGTAGATAACAATCCTAAACTTTATATTGCTCTTATAAATAAACTGTAAAAAACAGGACTCATTTGCCTGAAAAGACATTTCGATAATATTGTTAAACTCAGCAGTTGGAGCGCTGAGTCCCACTGAAGAATCACACAAACTCCCAGTTGCGTATTTTTTATGGACAACAAATAATTCCCTCTACTCTTGAAGCTCACTGCTACAAGTAAGTGTCTCCCTACATTTCAAACAACGGTATCTTTCGATGCATATGTGTGCTAAGTAGCCAGTAAAATATGTTACTGAACACTGTTCAGAGGAAAGGTCTTGCTGTGAGAAAAAGAAAAATACTCGCCAGCGTCGATGGTACTCCCTTCTTCATCCGTAGAGGAACCAGGGGTGTTCGGGATTCCGACGTTTCCAGAGCTCTGCAACAGCTGAGGTTCATCACCTTCCTTTTGCAACACACAGCTATTCAGTAACAGCATGTTGTCACTATCATGCTCACAATTTGAAGCGTCAGAAGGCTTCATTAGTGAGTTAATAGTGCTTGTTCGGAAGAAGCACCATAGTGTTCCAACTGTTGGAATAGGGTTGTAGCCTCCTTTCTGACAGTAAACAGAAAATAAATCCTTAAGAGCATCTTGATTCAATTCGCTGGTCAGTAAAAATGTAATGCCGACATTTTTTTTCCTCATGAAAAGGCTGAGCAATAGCATTAACAGTCTGGATTAAACCCGTAATGCATGGTGGTGTCGTTATTTTACCTGCCTTTTTGTCAGTTTTATTTATGGCACTTAAGACATCCTTTGCATTCTGTAACGTTTCCATTACTACTGGGCACTGTTCTGATAATGCACACCTATATGGATTAGAGGAAAATGCTGTCCTATTCAGAATTTCAAACAAATTGCTCATAAATTCTATAAAAGTAGCTGTGCTCTCTGCTGTATCACTCTGCAATTCTTTATTTGCTACACGAGTTCTGATAGCTGCAGCAACAGAGTGCCTGAGGACCTGGAATGAATCCGGTTGCAAATGACTGTCAGTGAGTTTTAACAACATTCTGATTTTTTGTTCTTCTTATCAATGTCACATGTTTTCCTGACGTCTTCGAATGAAACAGCATTGTTGAAAATGAAGTCGCCTATAAGCAGATTGTTTCGTATGCTTTTGAATAAAAGTGGGACGTCATAAATATAAAACGTCTCTGTCCATTTTCAATGAAGTAAGGTCTTTCAGGTGTAGCCTGTAAATGCTTCACAACACTTCGATCACTAGCTTCCTGATCACAGACGATTAATTTTGGCTCTAGGTTTGTATTTTGCAATAAAATAATTAGTTCCTGTAAGAGTCCCAATAAATCCGCATATTTTACTCCTAAATTAGAAAACAAATATGAAACAGGCAGTTTCCAGTCACTGTAGATGCCTCTAATCATAAAACAAGTGCAGAATTTGCTGGAAGTGGTTTCCTTCCTCTGTTACCCAAATCTTCTATACCTTCTACTAAATCGAGATCTTTTACGTATTCCAGACGACGCATTATTGACATCTCATCAAAAGATACTACACATGCCTTTTATAAATAGGTTTGTGCCTCAAATTTCTTGCCAAGTTAACTAAAAAGGGTTTTTTTAAAACCCTGGTAGAAATTTTGTGACGCCAGTCCATCGTCTAATTGTGGACAGTCCAGGTAATACGATACCCAATTTTCGCACAAAAATTTATATGCTGCAGGAGATTAGTAAATCAAGATTAGAGAGAGATTTTTCTGAATAGAAGACCACTGACGTTTTTTGCTCTTGCACTGGATTGCAGCCAGTGCCCTGGAGTAAACAGATGGGAAACAGAAACTGCTGAACACATGGGAAAATATTGTCTGAGCTCCTACAATGCAACAATCTACCCTTTACTTTTGACATGTAGGAAGTTTTGTTTTTCAATGATCTGTTCATATTATGGATTTTCTGTTTCAGTTTTTCCTTTCTAGGAGCGTCCTCATCATCACGTAGCATACAGAGTTTTCTTTTAACTTGTCTCGCAGGCATTTTTGTGATTTCTTTTAGGTCTGGAAATGGTTTACACTTTTGTGGTGTTGCATTTGTTTCTGCCAGAAGGTGACTAGCTGCACTGTATGTTCTTCTTGGAATGTTTACTTTCAGTTCAGGTGATGACAGATAAGTCTTATCACTAGTTCCCTCACATACTGCTGAATAACCAGTATAAGATGTAAATTTTACAGGAACTGATGTGTGTATAAACCGTTGTTTCGTGCTGTTCATAAATGACTTTTCATCAAAATGGGAATCACAACAGCAGTGTCTTGTGCAGTTTAAAAACCATATCCAACAGTTTGACACTGCCTGTAACAATAACTATTTATCAGAAAAATACAATATATGTATATAACATTAACACATTTAGTAAGTCTACATTAGCTCGATAGAAAGCAATCTTTCATTACGTATTTGCTAAGAGAGTTCTTTCTTTGCAACCTTTTTTTGACTTCAAACATCATGATTAATTACAGGAAAGTGGTCCTATGGCAAGGACGTTTTAAGCCAGGTCAACGCTGAGGGAACTAAATTAGGGAAAACTGCATTCTCATGTGTGTAGACGAATTTTAGCAAACGACATTCAGTCGTGTTTGGTTCGTAAGCTTCACTCACTGTCCACTGTGCCTCTAAAGTTCCTGCAAAAGTTAAGAAACACATGATTTCTAATCTCTTCTTCTGCGTGTCATTACTTGCTTCGTAAATGAAACAAACCTTGTCTATAGTGTTTTTCCCCTTTAGTGCTTAGATTTTCACAGTGAGAAACAATTTAGTAGCGAAAGCATAACCTCAATGTTTGCAAGTGTATGCGTGATGAAGTGCTCATTCTGTAGTGTTAAATTCCATTCACCACCGCGAGGAAACAACATTCAGTCTTGTTCGGAACACATTCGGTGGTGCTCGTTAGTGTTCAGCTGGTCGTCGGTTTTAGAGCAAAGCATGAAAAGAAGTTCGCCTCGTCTCCCCTTTGGCGCTACCACCACAGAGAGTATTCATCTGCTTGCGAAATACTTCAAGTTGCTGCTAATAAATATCCTCATCAAGTGTAATGAGAAGTCAACGAAATGCGTCAACCGACACATGTGCAAAATTTTGGAATAAATCTAAAGAATGCTGGAGCTGCAATTCAGTGTTAAGTGTATTGGCACTACTTCCATGTATTTCACATCTACGTACAAATGAGGCCACCAACATACTTATTTTCCTACCCCACTTGGCTTGCTTTGTCAAAACCGGCGGGAAAAATAATCCCATCTCAATATCAAAGATTTACATCGTAAATAGAAGTCTGTGCAGACAAGGAAAATGCCGTCCGTATGCGCACCGCATCCACATCCGCCAAGTTACGTATCCGCGTTCTCAGATATTAACGTTTTGTAAAGCAGTTTAACTCGCCACTGCTCTGACAAAAGAGTTGTGCCTGGCGTGAGTTTTTGTCTGCTGATGTCCGCAAATTAAGGCTGGACATATTTCAATGACAGTCATTTCAAATTTAATCCCAAAGCTTTCTCCAGAATCACCTTGACCCTTTTGCCACATGGTGTAACCAGTGGCTCCTGAAAATCAATCCTTCCAAGGTCCAGGCTATCATCGTAGGTTGTACCATTCCCTCCTTCCGGCTTCTTGATTTTTCCCTTACCATCTGCGCCCATCCTGTCCGCCTCTCCTCCACCCTCAGCTACCTTGGCCTCACCTTTGACCGTCACCTCACCTGGAGCCCTCATCTCTGCTCTATCGAATCCAAAGCCGACGACCACCTCCAACTCCTTAAACTTCTCTCTTGCCTGACATGGGGGTTGAACCCCTCTACCATCCTCCACACCTACAAATCTTTAATCCATCCCATCGTCTGGATATCCGCCACCGCCCCCCCCCCCAATTCTTTAAGTCCCTCCAGATCCTCAAGTGCCATGCACTCCGCCTCGCCTTCCATATATGCCTCCTGTCCCCCACGCAGATCCTCTATGATCTGATTCCTTTCCCCCATCTGCTCCTTTTCCTAGAACATTATCCACATCCTCTACACCTCCCGCCGACTTGATCCCCCACATCCTCTGGTTGCTGCTCTCCTCTCCAACCCCCACCCTCTGCCGCATCTTCACCGTTGTATCCCCCTACCCTCCACCTCTACACCCTTCATCTCCTTTCCAAAGGTGGCTTCCATCCACTCCCCCTGCTGGATGATGCCCTCTCTCTCTCCATTTATCCCTCCTATCAACTTTGATCCTCACTTCTCCCTCCCTCTGTACTTTTCCTGGGCTCCCTCACCTCCCTCCATCCAGTTTTTTTTCCCTGCCTACCCTCTCTCTGACTCCCTTCTCTCCCGCAAGTCCTTTTGCTTGCCCCTTCACTGCCTTCCCCACTCCTTCTCATGTCTGCCCTGCCCTCCTTTTTTCTTTGTCCTCTCCCTCCATCCGCTCCCCCCTTTTTTCTTTCCCTCTCTTCCCCCCTTTTTTCCCCCTCATCGGTCAAGGTCCTCCCCCACCCATCTGCCGCTGCGTCGCCTCTATAGTGATGTTTTAAGTATTCAGTGTTGTGCGTCCCCTGTCAGTGTTGCAACCAGCCACCATACTATTGCTTGGTGTTTTTTTAACTGTTGTGATCAGAAACCAGATTGTTGCCATGTTTTTAATTGTGACTGTCTACTTACTATGTGTTTTAATTAGAAACACCAACCTTTTGTTTTTATATTTTCTTTGTAACTTTTTCGCCTTGTTTCGTTTTTTAACAGTCACCGTTCTGTCGCCCTGCTTTTATTGTTATATCTCCTAATTCTGTTTTTTAACTTTTCTGTAGGCTACAGAGCGTCCTACTGTGCTGCTGCCAGACCCCCCCCCCCACTAGGGGGGAATCGAAATCCAATAAAGGAAATAAAATTCAAATTTAAATTCTTTTACTTTGCATGTAATTTATCGTAAATGATATAAGAGTGGCACAAAACGTGTTTGTTCCTTATTTTTAAGTGGAAAGGCAATTGATGAGAAAACATTTCGTACCTGCGAATTTTTAACTGTTGTTGAAAGGGGGCTACAAAAGCGGTAACATACAAGTGAAAGCGTGTTTTTCGAGCATACTTTGGCGATGTCAACTCTGATGAGTCACATATATCATAATTACATTAAAATTTACTTTGTACAGTTTAAAGATGACCAACAGGCATCCGCAACAGAGGTAGGTTTTTATCTGCAACACAATTATTACTGGGGATATCCGCACCTGCGCAGACCTGTTGCTATAAGTTGTGTTGTTTTCGAGTGAAAGCTGTGCGAGGATTATTACCGCATACATAAAAAAAATTAAAATAGGCAGCGTCTATAGTTTGCATGCTATGCTCGTTCTCTTCTATTCTCCTCCCTTCATTCCAGTGTAAATCCTTGTTGACAGGTATAAACGAATGGCAGTGAACACTGGCGAATTATCTATGAATACTCGTTTGTAGCAGTGTAAACGAGGTTTTACACTTGTTCACTTACGTTCATTTTGTTCGCTCTAGTATATACCAGGATTTAAATGACGGCTATTATTCATTTATTTCACTGTGGCGATTTCAGCTCTAGAGCCATTTTCAAGTACCAAGAGAGAAGGTCTTGTAAGGTAATGCTTCTTAAATTGTGTTTACCAAATGTTTCACATTATGCTTTGCATTTTGTTATCCACATCTTATATTGGTTTCAGTTTTCACATTGCACACAAAAATGCCTCTACGGTCAAAATCACGATAGTGAAGTGAATAAACAGTTAAAAAATGGTCAAATAGCAGCAATGATTTCATTTAAAAATTATATCATTTGATTGTTGTACAGGATAGGGCTGCCACGTTATGTCAGAATATAAGATCTACAAAATTTAGATAGGATCGAATGCACTTTATCAGTCCTTACTCGTAACTAATTTATTAATTTACCAGAATTTAAAATCCACTCCTGTAACATTTTTTGACGGGAAATCTGAACATTTTTAGTTCAGGATTTGTCCATCTACTCCTCTCACAGTTGATGTACTCACAGGCACTCGATCCACTAGCAAAGGTATGTCAGAAACAGCTTTACCTCACAAATGTACTTCACAGATGCCAGACGGTGAAAAGAGACAAGTGCCTGCACACGTCTGGATGAGGTTGCCACATATTTTACAGAACGGAGTGCCACAAGTAAGGGTGTGATGCTGTCGCCGCCTGTTGGCCGTTCCCTGACAACGGTTGCCTGCTAGACCAAGCGTTCGGGCAATCTGTTTCCTACGTGATCTCGGATGCCACACCCGATGACCATGTACCTGGTACTATGCACTGCAGCACTCACAGCATCCCATACTCAAAGTGGCCAGCCGACACAACTGTCTGACATGCTATTCCCATTATTGTTTTCGAAAAGTGTGTTTATAGTGAATAGTGTTGGTTTATAAGAATTTTTTTGGAAATTTGACTATTCATCTATATGAGGAGCTAAAATAATTATGTGCCTGCTTTTAGTCACAATGCACCTGGACTACTTACGACTGAGTTTCTTGTGGTGACTGATGAAGTGAAATACTTTGTCACAGCTCTGCACAGACATGCGCCATATTCCCGAAATTGATAATATTGTCGCCAACTGCTTGCGGCCGAGCGGTTCTAGGCGCTTCAGTCTGGAACCACACGACTGCTACGGTTATAGGTTCGAATCCTGCCTCGGGCATGGATGTGTGTGATGTCCTTAGGTTAGTTAGGTTTAAGTAGTTCTAAGTTCTAGGGGACTGATGACCTCAGATGTTAAGTCCTATAGTGCTCGGACCCATATTTCGCCAACTGCTTGTGCCATTCTCTCTCCTTGTATGAGGTTCGAGGATGTTGCCCGAGAACATGAGCATGACAAACAACTGGACAGCCTCTGCCGCAGCACCTCCAGCAGCCTACAATTCTCGGTAGTGTCCATTCCTGTCTGTGCCTGCAAAATTTGGTACGATGTTTAAACAGGCACTCACCACCTGTTTATCGTGGAGAATATGCAGTAGTGCTTCCGACTGTATCCATAGACTGTCACACCCTAGCATCGACACCACTGTGTTACTCGTTTCACCTTGCCAGGTCTATGGAAGGACTGCCGTTAATGGGCATGCATCTGTACTGCATACCAGTTTGCCGAAGTCGGGAGGGATACCCACATGCTTATTGGCACCTTTCTCAGTGTGATGCACCATTATGCAAACATCCATATGGAAATTGTTATCTAAACACCATTATTGTAATCAATGCTTAATATACATAGCAGTCAGATCTCATTTTTGTCACTCATCCATGTATTCATTTGAGCAGATTAAATACTTACCAGTTCACATCATCTCATTGTCACCATAGCCTACAACCTGAATGAAGTGCATGAGTGGAGCAGTAAAGTCAGCCCACTGCATGACTGACATTTAAGTGGTGATACCCATATGTGTTCATTTGAGCCACTAGGTAATGTTACATACCATGTAACAGTGACAAGAGGATGATGACAGACACTAACTAGCCAGCATGTTCTCCAGACGTGAACCCTATTGAACATGCCTGGGATAGATTGAAAAGGACTGTTTATGGATGACGTGACCCACCAACCACTCTGAGGGATCTGGCCGAATCGCCATTGAGGAGTGTGACAATCTGGACCAACAGTGCCTTGATGAACTTGTGGATAGTATGCCAAGATGAATACAGGCATGCATCACTGCAGGAGGATGTACTGCTGGGTATTACAGGTATCGGTGTGTACAGCAGTCTGGACCACCACCTCCGAAGGTCTTGTTGCATGGTGGTACAACATGCAATGTGTGGTTTTCATGAGCAATAGAAAGGGCGGATTGATGTTTATGTTGATCTCTATTCCAATTTTCTGTAGGTGTTCCGGAACTCTCGGAACTGAGGTGATGCAAAACGTTTTTTGATGTGTGTGCATGACCTATGCATAGACATCTAATCAAACATATCTCCACAGACTTACCAACAAACTGTCGGATCCCTGATTCGCAGAATCAGTGATGTATTTCATTCCAAACACAGACAACCAACTCATTAAGCAAGTGATCATAATGTTTTGGCTCATCAGTGTATACACGCACCAGTTATTCTTTTGACTATCATGTCTGCAAAACAATACATTGTCTTGCATTCTGTAATATTCTGTGTCTTCTTCAAATTGATTTTGCGTGAGAAATGTCTTGACCTTGTGTCACCTAAGGTCTGCATCCTAACCTTATATGTGCATCATCTCAAAACTGTATTCCTGAAGAAAGATTGCCCATCTTGCAATTTGAGCATGAAGTAACTTGCAGGTTAACAAAGAACTCAGTGTGTGGTGATTGCAATATACCTTGACATGTATGCCATAAATGTAATAGTTAAGTTTCTTGGATTGCCTTATTATAGCTGAAGCTTCCAGTTCAGTGGATAAATATGCACACTCGCATTCTGAAAGTATTATACTTGCTAATAATGGACTATACTAGAGAAAGTGATGCAGTTGAATAACCTTCCAACAAATCATTCATTTTGTTTCTCGGGCAACAACCTCTCGTTTTCTTCTTGGGATGGCGTAGGATTTTCAGCAAAATGAGTCATGTGGCATCATGTCCACATGGAACACATACATATTTATTGCACCTGATTTCTTGCCACATACAGCTAAATGCTTCGTAAGTACTTTTCTTAATTTTTGTTTTAAATTGAGATAGGCATATTCCATTACTTTGTCATGGATGTAAGCTTTGTTGTCCTCATTCTTATTACAATCGGAAACTTATTCACAGGTGCGGTCTTTGTTTTCAAGAATTTTACCGTAATACTCTAGTGTTATTAACCATGTGCTACTGGGATTTACATTAAATCATCTACAATATCTTTGGGTTTGGTGTAAAAATAGTATTTTCCCAAAGAAAAATTTAGTTTTACATCTTTTTCTTGGAAAAAAGCCAAGCAAGCATTCAACTACAAGACCCTTCAAAATTAAGAACAGGCATAACATAACTCCATTGTTTTTGTCTGTAATGGACGATGATTTCAATACCAGAAGCTACACGGAAGCTACACGGACTTTAAGATAAGAAAAATAGTTTTGTTGTCTTTACGTTAAGTAGTGGTTAGTTGTAATCCTCCACCACAGTTCTTGTTAATTTTTTTATCACGAAATCCTTCTATTTTTCTGTTCCATGAAGTGACTCCTCTCATTTCCACTGCAACAATTTTTACGACTCTGTTTATGTAGTGGACATGAAACATTAAAAGAACGATGATGACATTTTAAAGTCATACCACAGTCTCGCCAAAGAGATTAAATGGTATTTGTTTTACATGTCTGGCAACAAGAGAACACTGCATTATCTTAATGGCGGGTGCAGGTTTAAAAATTGACACAATCGGTGATAGTCGTTTTGCTACTGATGTGTGACTGTGGAAAATAATATAAGCGTTTTAACACCTGTATTTGTCTTGCAAAGCAGTGTTTCTTTTAATAGCCCAAACTTGGAAAATCAAACTTTGAAAAGATGCACATTCTTTTATCGATCTTGCAATATGCATTTAAGCATGCAGCAGTGCGGCTGACCAATAGCATCACTATATTAGTAACGCCAACGTCATTTTCGCTCCCCGTTTACATTCCAGTAAAATACATGGGAATATTAGTAATATTAAACAAAGTGTTTAATATTTGAATTATATATAAATAGTCTAAATTCAGGAATACACAAATACAGGTCGCTTAGGAATGAAATAGGTAAGAAGTGCAGAAAAGCTAAGGCGAAATGGCTGCATGAAAAATGTGAAGAAATCGAAAAAGACATGATTGTTGGAAGGACTGATTCAAAAAAGTCGAAACAGCATTCGGTGAGAGTAAAAGCAACAGTAAGAGTGCAACTGGAATTCAGTGTTAAATGCAGAGGAAAGAGCGGACAGGTGGCAAGAATATGTTGAAGACATCTACAAGGGGGAAGACTTGTGATTGAAAAAGAAATGGTAGTCGATAGGGAAGAGATAGGGCATTCGGTATTAGAATCAGAATTTAAAAGAGCTTTGAAGACTTAAGATCAAATAAGGCAGAACGGATATTGAACACTCCATAAGATTTTCCAAAAATAATTGGGGAAAGTAGCAACAAAACCACTATTTACGTTGGTATGTAGAGTGTGCGTGTCTGCCGAAATACCGTCAGACTTTCGGAAAAATATCATCCACACAATTCCGAACACTGCAAGAGCTGATAAGTGAGAGAATCATCGCACAATCAGCTTAACAGCTCATGCATCCAAGTTTCTGACAAGAATAATACATAAAAGAAAGGAAAAGAAAACTGAGAATCAGTTAGATGAAGATCAGTTTGGTTTTAGGAAAGGTAAATGCACTAGTAATGCAGTTCTGTCGTTGTGGTTGATAATGGAAGAAAAACTAAAGAAAATCAAGACACGTTCATAGGAATTGTCAAGCTGGAAAAAGCGTGTGACAATATCAAGTGGTGCAAGATATTCGAAATTTTGAGAAAAATAAGGGTGAGCTTAGGGAAGATGGCTAATCTACAATGTATACAAGAGGAAAGAGGGAGTAATAAGAGTGGAAGACCATAAACTAAGTACTCGGACTACAAGGGTGTAAGACATGGATGTAGTCTTTTTCCCCTACCGTTCAGTCCATACCTCGAAGAAGCAATGATGGAAATAAAAGAAAGTTTCAAAAGTGGAATTAAAATTCAAGGTGAAAGAATATCAGTGATAAGATTCGCTGATAACATTGCTGTCCTGAGTGAAAATGAAGAAGAGTGACAGGATCTACTGAATGGAATGAACAGTCTACTGATTACGGAATATGGACTGAGAACAAATCGAAGAAATACGAAAGTAATGAGAAGTAGCAGAAATGAGAACAGCGAGAAACTTAACGTTAGGACTGATGGACATGAAGAAGATGAAGTTACGGGAATCTGCCAGCTAGGCAGCAAAATAACTCATGATGGATGGAACAAGGAGGAAATCGAGAGCAAACTAGCACGGGGGAAAAAGGACATTCTTGGCCAAGAGAAGTTAAACTTCTGAGAATGTACGTTTGCAGCATAGCATTGTAAGATAGTGAAACATGGACTCTGGGAAACCGGAATATAAGAGAATCGAAGAATTTAGGAAGAGAGAAGATAATTGGCTATCTATTAAGACATCAGGGAATAACTTCCATGTGACTAGGGGGGGGAGTAAAGCTGTAGAAGAAGACAGAAGTTGGAATACATCCGGCAAACAATTGAGGACATTGGTCGCTAGAGCTAATCTTAGATGAAGAGGCTGGCACAGGAGAGAAATTTGTGGTGGGCTACATCAAACCAGTCGGCAGACTAATGACTAAAGTGAATAAATAAATGTAGTAAGTAAAGAAATCAATCTAAAGTGTACATTGAATAATGATTTCACCTTCTGCTTTCCATGCAGACAGGAGAGAAATAGGAATTAAGTGGTCCAAAAAGAACTCAGCGGTATTTGTCCATTGTTTAAAGTAAAAACATAGCGGAAGTATTGCACAGAAGTTATAATTTCAGATCTTGGGAAGCTATGAATTTTCTTTTATAATTACAGTTCCTCCCCAAATCGTTCCTGATGCATTCTGCTATATATTTAACAGTTGTAACTGTTTTCAGAGTCTGATGGGCGATTGTGTAATCGAATTATAGGGATCTTTCTGTATGTTTATGTTCAATACGTTACATTTATTGAAGTTGAGGGGTGAACTACCAGTCCTTGATGAAGTGTCGGTCCTCATCAGGTCTTCCTGCGTTTCGCTGTAATTTTATGATGTTGGCACTTTATTATATTGAACAGCATCATCTAAAAACAATCTTATGATGCTTCTGAAGCTGTCCACCAGGTCATATACTCACATATAACGAACGGTAAAGATCCTATAACATTACCTTTGGTCCAGCACAATGCTGAATTAGACTAGATTAAATGAATGTTCATTCCGTAGACTCATAGTGAGGAAATCCTTCAGGAAGTGGGAAAAGGCAGAATATCGAAAATACACAATACAAACTTACAAAAAAAAAACTTATATGCTTATGCTTAAATTACCTTCAAAGTTTATCAAAAACATTTAACCATATACATACTATATCTAGTTCCACATCTGATGAGCTAAGATGCCAATAACGAAGTACCACTTCTATTGGCCGCCAAGTGAGATCACAGGTATTTTCTTCGTCCGCTAAAAGAACTTATTTAAGAGGAAATAGTGTCAAATTTAAATTTTCTTTCTTTTTTATACTTGCTGCAGTGTCCGTTCTTGTCACACAACTGAATATTAGCGTTCCAGCAGCGCTTGTTCTTGAAAAACGTTGTTCCTTACCTGAAGTCCCGATAATCGCGACATAACCCGAAATTTTGCGTGGCATAAACACAAAAAATTCTATATAAGTTTTCTTCATAGTACACAATTCGTTTAAAAAAGACTGCTACTTGTTTCATCAGTATCTATTGTCGCAATAAAAGTATAATTAAACGTTTCTAAATCGTATTTAACTAACACATTTCGTATTTTGAATGGTGGGCTCCATGTGGTTCCCAAGTCGTGCAGCGACCATAAACCATAAAATTACCAAATATGCAGCAACCAGTCGCAAAATCATGATTTATTAATTCACTTTTGCAAATCGATTTCAACTGATTAACAGCTCTTATTGGTGCTTACAACCAATATCAATATATTGGTTGTAAGCACCGATGACGGCTGTTAACCAGTTTTCGGTTCTCGGTTCTCGGACTGAAGCAGGAAAGATACACACTGAACGATACGCTGAATCAGATAGTAAACGTATCTGATTCAGCGTATCGCAATATCGATGCTGACCCCACAAAAAGTGTTGAGAGAAAGACCAACAGCCTCCTGAAGAAAAGTGGTTTGTCGCAGGACACTATCAAGAGTCTTAACACCTATAGTGCTGTTCCCCCTAGGTTATATGGCCTTCCGAAGGTTCACAAGGAAGGGGTTCCTTTCCGTCCTATAGCGAGTAACATCGGCGCTCCGACATATCATGTAGCCAAGCATCTTGCTTCTCTGATGAGTCCACAAGTAGGTCGGTGTGAACATCATATCAAGAACTCAGCTGATTTTTTTACGTCGTTTGGAGGGACTGAGGTTGAATGACTCTGATATTTTAGTGAGTTTCGATGTGGTCTCTCTCTTCACTCGTGTTCCTCTGCCTGATTCGTAGCGGTTAATTGAGGCCAGATTTGGTGCTGAATTAACTAATCTCTTTCGGCATGTGTTGACATCCACTTACTTTTTATTTAATTACCAGTATTACGAGCAGACAGATGGAGTTGCGATGGGCAGTCCGATGTCTCCTGTGATCGCAAATTTGTTTATGGAAGACTTCGAGGAACGTGCATTGGAGTCGGCGCCTTTGAAACCCGCTTGTTTCTTTAGATACGTTGACGATACCTTCGTTGTGTGGCCTCATGGTATGGAGAATTTGAATGTCTTTCTAGAACATCTGAACTCGATCCACCCGAACATTTATTTTACGATGGAGGTGGAAGAGGATGGTTGCCTTCCATTTCTTGACGTGTTGGTTAGGAGGAAGGATGATGGATCATTGGGACATGCAGTCTACAGGAAACGTACTCATACCGACTTGTATATAGTTATCACCATCCCGTTCAGCGTGAAGGGGTACTTCGTACCTTGGTACACAGGACACATGTCGTTTCTGCGCTGAGACTTTACCAGCTGAGCTGTCCCATCTTGAAGTTACATTTCGTCAAAATGGTTATAGTGATAGACAGATTGAACGTTCGTTGCGCTATCTGTGGTGTCACCGCCAGACACCACACTTACTAGGTGGTAGCCTTTAAATCGGCCGCGGTCCATTAGTATACGTCGGACCCGCGTGTCGCCACTGTCAGTGATTGCAGACCGAGCGCCGCCACACGGCAGGTCTAGAGAGACTTCCTAGCACCCTCCCCAGTTGCACAGCAGACTTTGCCAAAGATGGATCAATGACAAATACGCTCTCATTTGCCGAGACGATAGACTTCAGCTACGTCATTTGCTACGACCTAGCAAGGTGCCATTACCAGTTACTATTGAGATTGTAATTAATGTATCATCAAGAGCGATGTTCTCCAATTATGGATTAAAGTTAAGTATTCCAAGAGCTCCCTACTTTATTTATTAGACTCAACTCATTTAACTGTTCCAGACCTCACGCCAGCCTGCGTGAGCTTAAACGCATGCATTTCGGCCTCCTCTAGCAACACGGTGTTGGCTCTTCTGCCAACACATAATATGGCGCCGAGGATTCTGCGTTCCTAACTATATTACCGTAGTTTACTTGTCATGGCTTCGCCACAATCTCCAGATGTACTGTCCGAATTTTATCGCTTGCAGAATCAGCAGACGCAGGCCTTATTGGATGCCCTTGGACAGCTCGTCCAGGGTCAACGTGCAATGCAAAACGATGTGGCAGCAGCCGCTCCACCGCTACCACAGCCACAACACGCTGTTGCACCACCTTTTCGTCCTCTTGATGCTGCACTGGAAAGCTGGACGGAGTGGTCACGCCAATTTGGATTCCATCTCGCCGCCTACAGAATTCAAGGTAACGAGCGGCAGCCTTTTTTGCTTTCTTGTGTAGGTGTGTCCACCTACCGTGTGATAGTGAAATTGTTTCCTCAACGTGACGTAGCAACTCTGTCCTACGACGAAATTTTGTCTGCATTAGATGCATATTTCAGAGAATCAGTCAATGTAGTTGGAAAAAGGTATACTTTCTTTCGTACAAATCATACGGCCGGTCAGACTAATAGGGAGTGGGTTGCAACTTTGCAAGGCCTTACTAGGGATTGTGCTTTTGAGTGTGAATGTGGACTCCCTTATTCAGATACTATGGTACATGATGCAATTGCACAGAGCGTTCCTGATGTTCATATAAGGGAACAGATTTTGAAACTAGTCAATCCCTCCCTTCAACAAGTAATGGACATATTGGATAGGCAGGACACACTTGACTTTGCTCAGGAATCATTTGAAACTTCCGTCAGCCGTGTGTCACATTAACCGGCCCTCTGGGCGAGCTGCGCGGAACAGTAAACAGCCCTCGCGCCCATCCACGCAGCTGCCGCCAAGCTCTCCGCCACGTGTGCCGCGCAAGCAAGCAAATGCAGTGCTAAAATCCTGCCCGCGGTGTGCTACTAGACATTCGCGTGAGAATTGCCCGTAATAAAAAGGGCATGTTCAGAGTGTTTGCCAGAAAAAGCTGAGATCGGACACTCACAACCGTTCCAGGCCCTTTGCTTCGCGCCGGAATCGAACCAAGAATACTCAGGCTCGTGAACCTTCGCCCATGGACATTCATGTAGTTAATACCACTCCGCCCACTGCCTCTTTCTCTAACAGTGACTGTGTTCGTCCTGCAAATAGTGTGCGTCGACATCGACGGAAATCCCGTCAAGTCGCAAGTGATTCTGTACCAGTGTCAGTTCACGTTGCACGAGACAGTCGCTCTTGTCGTCAGCAGGACAATAAACTTTTTGTAGATTTGGACATTCACGGCAAAGTGGTACCATTCCAGCTCGATACCGGAGCTGCAGTTTCACTAATCAATAAAGACACATACAAACAACTGGGCACACCTCCGTTGCATGCCGCAAATGTTATGTTAAATAGTTATTCAGGACAAGCTATCCCTGTGTTAGGACAGTGCAGCCTTCTTGCAACATACAAGGGACAAACAATACTTGTGTCTTTTTACGTCCTTCTTTCTTCTTCTGCAGTGAACTTGTTTGGTTTAGATTTATTTCAGTTGTTTAACTTGTCTATAGTAAATCAGGTCCTCTCAGTGAACCAGACTGTGCCTTCAGACAGTGTTTCTCGTCTATGTGAAGAGTTTGCAGACATTTTTGCACCGGGCGTAGGTTGCGCTAAGAACTATAAAGCACATTTGGAACTGAAAGTAAACGCGCAACCGAAATTTTTCAGAGCACGCAATGTTCCCCACGCATTGCGTGATAAGGTCGCAAGAACATTACACGATTTGGAATCGCAAGGTGTAATTTAACGTGTGCAGGCTTCTCTCTGGGCCTCACCCATAGTAATTTTGCCGAAACCTTCCGGAAAATTGAGACTTTGTGTGGACTTCAAAGCTACAGTGAATCCACAACTAGTGATTGCAACTTTTCCTTTACCCTGCCTGGAAGATCTTTTTGACACACTGTGCCCGGGTAAATATTTTTCGAAGTTGGACCTAGCAGATGCGTACTTGCAAATACCAGTGGACGAAGAATCCCAGCGCGTTTTGGTGGTTACCACGCATCTTGGTTTGTATCGATTCAAAAGACTGCCATTCGTGTGTGCATCCACCCCTGCATTGTTTCAGCAATATCTACAAACTGTTTGTGCCTCGGTCCCTACTGCAGCGAACTATCTGGACGATATTGTGATCTCTGGAAAGACAGAAGAAGAACATTTAGCCAATCTCAGAACATTATTTCAGGTATTGCGACAAAATGGTCTTCGCTTGCGGAAGGACAAATGTGTGTTTTTTGCTCGTGACTTACCCTATCTGGGACATGTAATCAATGCCCAAGGCATACATCCGAGTCCCGAGCACCTCCGTGCCATACAGGACTTGCCTTCGCCGCAGAATTTGAAGCAGCTACAGAGTGTGCTGGGAAAAATCAATTACTACCATAAATATGTGCGCCACGCCTCTTCCATTTCAGCTCCGCTTCATCGCTTACGCCGTAAAGGTGTTCCGTTCGTCTGGACGACGGAATGCGAACGCGCCTTTCGCCAGTTGAAATCGGCGTTGCTTTCCAATACTTGCCTTACGCCATTCGATCCCCAGAAACCCCTTTTGTTGATGGTGGATGCATCGGATTTCGGGATCGGTGCTGTGCTTGTGCACAAAGATGGATCGCACGATCGCCCTATTGCCTTTGCATCCAAATTGCTCTCGTCTGCGCAAAGAAATTATTCACAGATCGAGAAAGAAGCTTTGGCTCTCGTGTTTGGTGTTACTAAGTTTCATGATTTCTTGTATGGTCGTCATCATCACCGACCACAAACCTTTGACATCGCTTTTTCATCCGAACAAGCCTGTACCTCCACGTACAGCGCAGAAATTCATTCGCTGGTCTCTTTTCCTCTCGCAGTACCGCTACGATATCTTGTATCGGTCCACTGCTAAGCATGGAAACGCCGATGCGTTGTCCCGTTTGCCTGTTGCTGAGGATAGAGCATTCGATTCCTCTGAACTTGCTTGCATGTTCATTGATGCGGAAACCGATGACGTGGTCGAATCGTTTCCGATCGATTTTCGTCATGTAGCTACGGCCACAGCTGCTGACCCTGTCCTTGCTACCGTTTTGCGCTTTGTTGCTACGCAATGGCCCTTGTCACAGTCACGGATCGAGGATCCGTTGGTTCGCCGATTTTTGCTCACAAGGAGAGACTTTTTGTTCGACGTGGTGTTTTGCTGTTGCGTTCTGATACTGATCAGTCCAGGGTCGTGGTCCCACGTTCGTTACAGTCCTCTGTCTTACGGCTTCTCCACCACGGACATTGGGGTATAGTGTGCACGAAACAACTTCCTCGTCAGCACTGTACTTGGTTCGGAATCGATGCTGCGATTACGACTCTGTGCTCTTCTTGCATGGCGTGTGCCGAACAACAATCCGCACCGCCGCCGAAATTCTTTGCATGGCCGAAAGCCACTACCCCTTGGCAACGCTTACACATCGATTTTGCTGATCCATTCTGGAATGCTCGATGGTTGGTTGTGGTCGATTCTTTCAGTAATTTTCCTTTTGTTGTCCGGATGTCTTCCACGACGTCATCTGCCACCATCCAAGCGTTATCCGCTATCTTTTGCATTGAAGGTCTTCCACAGACTATTGTTTCCGACAGTGGCCCACAATGCATGTCCGCAGAATTTCAGTCATTCTGCAAGGCCAATGGTATTCAACATGTGACATCCGCGCCGTTTTCGCCTCAGTCAAACGGTGCCGCTGAACGATTGGTCCGGACTTTCAAGTCACAGATGTTGAAGTTGAAAGAGTCACATTCTCGGGAGGATGCGTTGTTGTTCTTTTTGTCCTCGTATCGCTCTCAGCCCCGAGATGGTCGCTCGCCGGCTGCGTTGCTTCACGGTCGTCCTCATCGAACCTTGATGTCTTTGCTGCATCCGCCGCATCAGGTTCCTGTGCAGCGGCAGCCACCTGCTTTTGCTCCAGGCGACGTTGTATGCTATCGCAACTATCGAGGTTCACGGCGTTGGCTCGCAGGGCGCATTCTTCGCTGCCTCGGCCACGCTATGTATCTGGTTTTGGGGGCCTCTGGTGAGGTGCGTCGGCATCTCAATCAGCTGCGCCTCTGTCGTCGCCTGGGTTCTGCCGCTCCCCGTCTGCTTTCAGCGACGGTGCCGTCCAGTCAGCGCCCTGGGGACCCATCTACTGGCTCGCCTCAGCCCCACGTGTTACCGATGCTGCCTTCCATTTTGCCCCATGGCGACGCGCTGCCGCCGCCTGTTCTCTCGCCGGCGACGCCCGCAGTGGACGCTCCGCTGCAGCCGCCAAGCGCCTCCCTGGGTCACGTGCCGCCGATCGCTTCCCGTGACCAGCTGTCCTCCGACATGGAACTCTTGCCCGCTCCGGACCAGATGTCGTCTTCGCCTGTCGGGTGCACCGCCCCGATGGAGGTCGACCCTACTGCCCCTCCTGTCTCTCTACGGGCGCATACACCGCATGTTGGCGTGCACCCTGGACTAGGTTTTCAGGCGTTTCCTAGCTCCCCTCGGACCGAATGGCCGGGTGCAGGTGGCACAGCCTCGCCTGTTGTTAGGCTCCCCACCTCGTCGCATACGTCAACATGGGGTCCTCCCCACGGCGGGCGGAAGCCTTATAACACAACCGTACGCCGATTTGCGGGGGAGGAATGTGGTGTCACCGCCAGACACCACACTTGCTAGGTGGTAGCCTTTAAATCGGCCGCGGTCCATTAGTATGCGTCGGACCCGCGTGTCGCCAGTCAGTGATTGCAGACCGAGCGACGCCACACGGCAGGTCTAGAGAGTCTTCCTAGCACTCTCCCCAGTTGTACAACAGACTTTGCCAGAGATGGATCAGTGACAAATACGCTCTCATTTGCCGAGTCGATAGCATAGCCTTCAGCTACGTCATTTGCTACGACCTAGCAAGGCGCCATTACCAGTTTATATTGAGATTGTAATTAATGTATCATCAAGAGCGATGTTCTCCAATTATGGATTAAAGTTAAGTATTCCAAGAGCTCCCTACTTTATTTATAAGACTCAACTCCTTTTACTGTTCCACACCTCACGCCAGCCTGCGTGAGCTTAAACGCGTGCATTTAGGCCTCCTCTAGCAACACGGTGTTGGCTCTTCTGCCAACACATCACTATCGACCAACTGTACATCGGTTGATTGATGATAATTCTGAGTCAACACCTAGGTCCACTGCCTTTTTGCCTTACGTAGGAAACACGTCCAACAAGATCGGTCGTATTTTACGGAAATACGATGTGAAATGTGTTTTCCGACCTACATCTAAAATTAGAGCACTTTTGAGTTCCGTTAAGGATGATCTTGGACTGCGTAAGGCGGGTGTATATCGTATTCCTTGTAGCTGCGGCATGGCGTATATTGGTCAAACTATCAGGACCGTGGAGGACCTATGTACTGAGCTTAAACGGCACACACGATTACAGCAGCCAAATAGATCTGCTATTGCCGAACATTGCTTGGATACTGGTCACCCCATGTTATATAATAACACCGAGATATTGGCATGCACTTCCAGCTATTGGGACAGTGTTATTAGGGAGGCAGTTGAGATTAACTTAGCGAACAACCTCGTTTACAGGGATGGAGGTTTCTGTTTAAACTCTGTTTGGAATCCGGCTCTCTCCCTTGCCTAAAAACAGAGGGACAGAGTCAGTGCTACCTCACCTGCGAATTCGTAGTCTCACTATCGATAGCTCTGACTTTGGTCATCTTTGGAGGCACTAGTGTTCAGTGTGTGTATCTTTCCCGCTTCAGTCCGAGAACCGAGGTTTTAAATTTGCATGTACGCCTCCTGTCCATTGCAGTTTGCCTTGAAAATGGCGGGGTGTTCTCCCGCCGAAATATCGGCGGCCGCTGAAAGTGTTACCTGGCTGAATTCCCGGAAGTTATTTGAGAGCTCTGTCCATGACCATGCAACAAGGGATAGACTCAACTTACATTTACCAAGAAAAAATAAACATAAAACTCAGCCGGTGTGGCCGTGTGGTTCTAGGTGCTTCAGTCTGGAACCGCGTGACCGCTACGGTCGCAGGTTCGAATCCTGCCTCGGGCATTGATGTGTGTGTGATGTCCTTAGGTTAGTTAGGTTTAATTAGTTCAAAGTTCTAGGGGACTGATAACCAAAGATGTTCAAAGTTGCATAGTGCTCAGAGCCATTTGAACCATAAAACTCAAAACAGCATTTTCTACTAAGGAATAAAAGTGTACAATAAATTGCCATAAGAGATTAAAGAAATTGTCAAAATATACTTATTTAAAAAGCAGCTCAAAAGTACCTGTTAAGCAATACATTGTACATATTGAAGGATTACTTAGCTAAAACAGAGTAGGGGTTTGATAAAAAATGTTATACAAATAATGATAGTAATAATAATGATTATAAAATAGCCAACATTCCACATAACACCTCCACTTTATGTTTTTTTCCTTCTTTTTTTTCCTTTCCAGAAATACTTACCCTAAGCTATGTGTGGCACAATACTAACACTTCTTCCTCTTTCTGAGCTCAACATCTCACTCGTTATGGAGGGTTGCTGACTCCGTTTTTCAGGGTAGCAAATGGGAAGTTGCGGTTCAGAAAATGGCCCAGAGATCACATGTGTGTGTGTGTGTGTGTGTGTATGTGTATGTATGTGTAATGAGGGAAGTGTTATGAAACAATATGTGTATAGTGTGTGCAGTGACTGATAGTGAGATATGAGGGAACAATGTGGCATTACTTTATTTAATAAGTTATTTGTAAAAAAAGTATTGTATACCAGGAGTAAATCTAATGATTGTCTCTAGCTAGAAGTCTGTAAATATATGTGTATATGAATAGCCTTATTTTAAATTGATCTAAATTTGTAAGTACTTTGACATGTCCTATATCCTTGTAAAAAGAGATCTATGGATGAATAAAACTACTACTAGCATTATTATTTGCATCATGTCACTAATCCAGTTACAAAAGCTGGAATGACTCCCCTTAATCTCGTATTACTTCACTATGTGACTGGAAATACACAGCGCATTTCAAGAACTAACGATTGCTGCACCACGTCTCGGCTGTTGAAGGAACGAACACACTGTCTACTGTATATTCGTTGCGGCTAGGTGTCGCTTGTCTTTTGTTTGCTTGGTTACTGTCACATGTTGCGAAGTGGCTACTCCGCAGCAGAAATCATTTTGTGTTCTCGAGTTTGGGAAATGTAATTCCGTTATTACTCTGCAAAGACGTCTCAGACTGAGGCGCCAAATTGATGCTCCTAATGGATTGGACATTCCCATGTGATATCGACAGTTTGTTGGTAAAAGAAAGAATCCTGGCCGCTCCCGTATTTTCGACGAAAATGTAGCACGAATTCAATCTCTTTTCCTACAAAATCAACTCGTCTTGCTGGCTGGGAGTTGCAACTGCTACAACAGCAATTTGCCGTGTTATGACACGCTGGTTGATTAATAAGCTGAACAAGTTACAGTTGTTCGAGGCTCTATGTCGTGACAGCTTCAGAATATTATTGGCAATGGTAACACTTTTTAACAATGCGCCATGTTCAGTAATCAAGCGACTTTCCACTTTATTGAGAAACTGGAAAACAGAACCCACATTCAGGCATTGAACATGTACGAGATTCAGTGTGTTAGTGCTATATCCCATTCATCAGTTTATGGCCCATTCTTCCTTGACAGAAGTGCAGTTAATGGTCAGCAGTATCTTACTGTGTTAAAAAACTGCTTGTTTCCGAAGTTGAGCGAGGACAACTTCGTTTTGCAACAAGATTGGGGAGCAAAATAACTGATGATGGTCGAAGTAGAGAGGATATAAAATGTAGACTGGCAATGGCAAGGAAAGCGTTTCTGAAGAAGAGAAATTTGTTAACATCGAGTATAGATTTAAGTGTCAGGAAGTCATTTCTGAAAGTATTTGTATGGAGTGTAGCCATGTATGGAAGTGAAACATGGACGATAAATAGTTTGGACAAGAAGAGAATAGAAGCTTTCGAAATGTGGTGCTACAGAAGAATGCTGAAGATTAGATGGGTATATCACATAACTAATGAGGAAGTATTGAATAGGATTGGGGAGAAGAGAAGTTTGTGGCACAACTTGACTAGAAGAAGGGATCGGTTGGTAGGACATGTTCTGAGGCATCAAGGGATCACCAATTTAGTACTGGAGGGCAGCGTGGAGGGTAAAAATCGTAGAGGGAGACCAAGAGATGAATACACTAAGCAGATTCAGAAGGATGTAGGCTGCAGTGGGTACCGGGACATGAAGAAGCTTGCACAGGATAGAGTAGCATGGAGAGCTGCATCAAACCAGTCTCAGGACTGAAGACCACAACAACAACAACAGGGTACCCTCTCACTGGAGTCGCCAAGCGCATGAATATCTGAATGGAACTCAGCCTAGTCGCAGGATTAGTCGTCAAACAGCCGCCCAGTTAACACTTCTCAGCTAGCCTCCATAGTCACCACATTTGACGCCCTGCTATTTCTTCCCATGGAGTTTCATAAAGGACAACATTTACGCACCAACACTACAACGAAACCTAGAGGATGTGAAGACCAGAATCCACACTGCCATAGCATGAGTGACTGTGGACATCCTCACCTGAGTATGGGAACAACTCTAGTAGTGATGTGATATTGTTCACATCACTGGTGGAGTTCACACTGAACATCTGTAATCTAAACTTGAGAATTACGTAAACGTGGCCCACGTTTCACAGTTCTAAGTCTTACAGTTTTCCACATAACACCTTCACTTTATGTTTTTTCCTTCTTTTTTTTCCTTTCTAGAAATACTTACCCTCAGCTATGCGTGGCACAATACTAACACCTCTTCCTCTTTCTGAGCTCAACATCTCACTCATTATGGAGGGTTGCTGACTCAGTTTTGAAACGCCCTGTATATTGTGTCTTCCGATAGTCAGGGAACACAGCATCAACCTGGGCACTATTTTCTACTGCCTGCTGGATCCCAACACCTGTCAATTTAAGCAGTGTTTGTAAGGAGGAACAAAATTACCAACTTTTACTGGTCCCTTCAACAACCCCCACAAACCAAAAGCCCCCCCCCCCCCCGCTCTCTCCACAAACTTTTGCAGTACACCAAATATGGAAGGCTGAAATCAATAATTATAATTCTGTATTCAGACACAAATGTCGAAAGGAGAGTGACTAAATATAAGTTAAATGTTTGTTTGACACTACAGTAGTGAAGCCATAGTCACATCACATAAAATTTTTCTTTAAAAGAAGGGGGTTACATTACCGATTTCAACGAACTACGTAGTCATTTTCAAATGTAAAACATCAGTTGGAGAATATATCATGGGAATTATGACCATACATGTGACAACAATTACGAGAAATAATGAGACCAGGCAATTTGGGCAATGGTGGCACAACCAAGTCACTATAAGTTGTGCCATGCTTGCCCAACCGTTCATTCCATGTCCTAATGTGGAACAGATAAAAACTACACCAGGCTAAAAATCCCAGAGGATTGTTGTAGTGCTCCCTGCTGTGACACAACGGTCGTATTGACGATATAAATTTGCAAGTCGTAAGTTTACCATGCACAGCAAGCTTCCATATGAAATGCAGCGCATGATTTTACTATGTTTCGAAAAAAGAATCTTAAAACACATTGTACTCTCATGTTGTTTTTATCTGTTCTACATTAGGACATGGAATGAACGGTTGGGCAAGCATGGGCAGAACTTATAGTGACTTGGTTGTGCCACCGTTACCTCGGTTGCCTAGTCTCATTATTTCTTGTAATTTTTGTCGATGTATTGTCATAATTCCCATGATTTGTTGTCCAATTGATGTTTTACATTTGAAAATGACGACGTAGTTCGTTGAAACCGATAATGTAAACCCCTTTTTTTAAAGAAAAATTTTTTGTATTGCGACTATGGCTTCACTATTGTAGTGTCAAATAAATATTTTTAATGTTATTTTTAACTTTGCCCATTAATTTAGTTATGCGACAAGTAGTATTACTCATTGTAAAGCTACAAGATAAATAGTAGTGCATCGCAAACAGACTTCTGTTCTTGAACTTTTGGTTGACTTTTTTAAAACCACCAATGTGATCAAGTAAACGTTAACCTACAAGAAGAAGTTAACAGAAGCTGTTCAATCTTAGTGAGAAAGAAGCAATATTTTTCAAAGTAGTTATTCTAATTTAGAATATTGCATGTACATAGCTGGTTGCACCACAAATAGTATTAAGAAGTGCATTAATAATTTACTGTCAATACGAGTACATACTACAGATTAAGTTTCTGTAAGTTAATTACCTGTTATATGTCTCGATTCGTACCACAATGGCAAAGGTTATCCATCCTCATGGGATATACAGAGCACAGTAAATGAATGGGCAGCTTGAATATCAATAACATTCAGGTTTTCAATTCCTATTCACTTGTCACTTTCGACTATTTGGGCCCAGTACTGTACTATTTTCTCGACTGCTTGTTCTTGAATTATGGTTTTGGAACTAGACTGCAGTTTACTTATCTTCAGAAACTCTCACTAATGGATATCAACTTATGCGCCATAGCCGGTCGGGTGGCCGAGCGGTTCTAGGCGCAACAGTCTGGAACCGCGCGACCGCTAAGGTCGCAGGTTCGAATCCTGCCTCGGGCATGGATGTGTGTGATGTCCTTAGGTTAGTTAGGTTTAAGTAGTTTTAAATTCTAGGGGACTGATGACCTTAGAAGTTGTTCAAAAATGGCTCAAATGGCTCTGAGCACTATGGGACTTAACTTCTGAGGTCATCAGTCCCCTAGAACTTAGAACTACTTAAACCTAACTAACCTAAGAACATCACACACATCCATGCCCGAGGCAGGATTCGAACCTGCGACCGTAGCGGTCGCGCGGCTCCAGACTGTAGCGCCTAGAACCGCTCGTCCACTACGGCCGGCTGACTTACAGAAATCGTTCTTGTTAACTATTACTACTATCCGCAAAAGTACAGTACAACAAAGTGCTTAAATTGTATAAAACCCGAAGTTTTTACCATAAGTCTAGGTTTCTTACGCTACTGTACACAAAAGAAAAGAATTTTTATGTCCAGATTTAAAGTTCATTCCTCAGAATCTACCGAGCGAGGTGGCGCAGTGGTTAGACACTGGACTCGCATTCGGGAGGACGACGGTTCAATCCCGCGTCCGGCCATCCTGATTTAGGTTTTCCGTGATTTCCCTAAATCACTCCAGGCAAATGCCGGGATGGTTCCTCTGAAAGGGCACGGCCGACTTCCTTCCCCATCCTTCCCTAATTCGATGAGACCGATGACCACGCTGTCTGGTCTCCTTCCCCAACCAACCAACCAACCAACCTCAGAATCTGAGTGCATTGTCGTTCAATGATATGAAACAGGTCAAATGATTTCAGCATAGTGTCAGTTAAAAATAGTTATTATAGATGTCTAAATGCATACATACTATGTAAAAAATTGTTACTGTACATGGTGGCAGCCAGTCAAGGACTATCTTAGGGAATTGGTTTAAAGAATTTATTTCAAAGGCCCAGTCAAATCTTTACAAGCCTACTCCCAGAGTAAGTTGCGCTGTGCCTACGTGACACAAGTTGCCTGTCTACATCTACATCTACATCCATACTCCGCAAGCCACCTGACGGTGTGTGGCGGAGGGTACCTTGAGTACCTCTATCGGTTCTCCCTTCTATTCCAGTCTCGTTTTGTTCATGGAAAGAAGGATTGTCGGTGTGCCTCTGTGTGGGCTCTAATCTCTCCGATTTTATCCTCATGGTCTCTTCGCGAGATATACGTAGGAGGGAGCAATATACTGCTTGATTCCTCGGTGAAGGTATGTTCTCGAAACTTCAACAAAAGCCCATACCGAGCTACTGAGCGTCTCTGCTGCAGAGTCTTCCACTGGAGTTTATCTATCATCTCCGTAACGCTTTCGCGATTACTAAATGATCCTGTAACGAAGCGCGCCGCTCTCCGTTGGATCTTCCCTATCTCTTCTATTACCCCTATCTGGTACGGATCCCACACTGCTGAGCAGTATTCAAGCAGTGGGCGAACAAGCGTACTGTAACTTACTGCCTTTGTTTTCGCGATCCTGAAGGCACTGGAGCAGATGAATCGTGTTCGGGGCGATCGATTTCTTCTCTGCTCCGATTCTCTTAGTGCTTACAATCACTGCAAAACCTGTACGCGACTGAGGAGATGGTCCAGCTGATACATGACCAACTGTACTTGCTCCAACAGCGGGGTAAAGAGGTATCCTTCTGCTGGGTGGCTGGTCATGTAGGAATATGGGGCAATGAAAGGCCGATCTGGCTGCAAAGGAGGACTGCAGAGAGCAGGATGTGGTCCATTGTCCTATTCCTCCTATTCCCTTGCAGTCTGTCATCTCTGCTCTCCACAAGAAGTGTATGGAGTTGTGGGAGGAAGAACGGCTGGCGGTGACGGCCAGTAAACTATGTTTGGTGAAGTCAACAACTCGGCCGTGGCGTACCTCTTGCCGGTTGCTCAGGCGGGAAGAGGTGGCCCTCACACGTCTTCTGTCCTCTCACACATAGCTTTCTATTAAAGCCTCAGGATCCTCCGTTTTGTGATGTTTGTGCTGTGCACATCTCTGTCCGGCACATTTTAACTGACTGCATTTTACACTGTGATGCAAGGGCAGAAGCACAAGTTGATGGGGATCTACCCTGTATTTTAGCTAATGATGAGACGTGTGTGTCTAGGGTTTTAAAGTTTGCTGATGTGTCTGGACTCTGGCCTAAACCTCTAGGCTGGAGGTTTTAGTGTATTGCAGAGTGGCTGACTCCTCCCTTTTTTCCTTGCGGTCAGCCAGCCACCTCCATGTGCTACATTGTTTCAGCTCCCTCTACCACTTTCTTCCTGTGTTGTCTATATTTTACTGCTGACGCCCTGCTTTGTCCCACGCTGCGGTGTGGGTAGGCACATATTTTTCAAAGCTTGTTACCTGTGTTTTATGTTCTGTTTTATCTTACTGTTCTGAGTATTTTCTTGACACCCGTCTCAATGTGTTACTGAGCGGGCGCTGAAGACCTTGCTGTCGTGCGTCCAAAAAACCCTCTACTGCTACTGCTACTACTACAAAACCGAGGCAGTTCTCTCCAGTTAAAGCTGCTAGCAAGAGACGCCCTGAGACCTCTGCTGAAACTGCCAGCGAATTCACGCCATTGGTTTTAGTCAATAGCGTGCACTGTGTAATGGTACTTGAATTACGTAATCATTATGGTACCTCACCTGAACCTCTCGATACCAGTAATATTCTACTGTATTTCTGTTAACTACTTAACATATTTCTGAGACAACATTCAGATTTGATTTCATTTTTGATACATCGACATGTTTATATTGCAATGATATTATTCTTATGTGTATTTTTTCTTTTGTCACTATGATCTTTGACGTACTTGTAACACTGATTTTTGGGCGCGTAAGCGATTATTAGTTAGTTGTTAACTTGTTAGAGAGTCGGGCGTTGAGAAAGTCAAGTCTTGGACGTCATGTTGGAAAGACGGATATTGTAGTTGGCTTATAAAATGTGAGGATGATGTTTTCAAGTTTAATCTCCAAGAACGGTTTGAGAAGAGCATCTACAAAACTTTTGAATATAACAGAATAAAACCTAGGCCTCTTTGCATCCGAGCTTGCAATCATAATCACCTAGATTTTCAACGATTGAGCCATGATAATACGAGACCAGCGTGGGAAACACAAAAAGATGAGTGCCTAGTTTTTTCATTATTACATGAAATGACTATTAACTGTGCTCTAATGACACCTGCCACATAATATGACTGATGTTGCCCGAAAATGCAGTATTTAGCAGCGTGAGCAACACCACAATCGTTATTAAAATTTTGACCTTTGTTGAGGTAGGGTTGTTAGAATGGGATACTGATCACGTGTGTGGACGCTGGAGTGATCTGCAGTACCGAACACATTTGCCCCTCTCTCTTGTAATCCAGACCTCGAGCATAACAGACATCTTTTTGCGAAGGCAGAGCCGAGGCTCTGCTTTTGGCGACCGGCCACCGACGGAAGTTAACATGAACCGCTTCAGCTTCCGTTGCCCATTTCAATTGATTGTTCGCCCTCCTAGGCTGGCCTAAACCTGGTAAGTTCCGACCCTAGGCGCGCACCTTGTATACCGTACCCGGAAATACACTCCTGGAAATGGAAAAAAGAACACATTGACACCGGTGTGTCAGACCCACCATACTTGCTCCGGACACTGCGAGAGGACTGTACAAGCAATGATCACACGCACGGCACAGCGGACACACCAGGAACCGCGGTGTTGGCCGTCGAATGGCGCTAGCTGCGCAGCATTTGTGCACCGCCGCCGTCAGTGTCAGCCAGTTTGCCGTGGCATACGGAGCTCCATCGCAGTCTTTAACACTGGTAGCATGCCGCGACAGCGTGGACGTGAACCGTATGTGCAGTTGACGGACTTTGAGCGAGGGCGTATAGTGGGCATGCGGGAGGCCGGGTGGACGTACCGCCGAATTGCTCAACACGTGGGGCGTGAGGTCTCCACAGTACATCGATGTTGTCGCCAGTGGTCGGCGGAAGGTGCACGTGCCCGTCGACCTGGGACCGGACCGCAGCGACGCACGGATGCACGCCAAGACCGTAGGATCCTACGCAGTGCCGTAGGGGACCGCACCGCCACTTCCCAGCAAATTAGGGACACTGTTGCTCCTGGGGTATCGGCGAGGACCATTCGCAACCGCCTCCATGAAGCTGGGCTACGGTCCCGCACACCGTTAGGCCGTCTTCCGCTCACGCCCCAACATCGTGCAGCCCGCCTCCAGTGGTGTCGCGACAGGCGTGAATGGAGGGACGAATGGAGACGTGTCGTCTTCAGCGATGAGAGTCGCTTCTGCCTTGGTGCCAATGATGGTCGTATGCGTGTTTGGCGCCGTGCAGGTGAGCGCCACAATCAGGACTGCATACGACCGAGGCACACAGGGCCAACACCCGGCATCATGGTGTGGGGAGCGATCTCCTACACTGGCCGTACACCACTGGTGATCGTCGAGAGGACACTGAATAGTGCACGGTACATCCAAACCGTTATCGAACCCATCGTTCTACCATTCCTAGACCGGCAAGGGAACTTGCTGTTCCAACAGGACAATGCACGTCCGCATGTATCCCGTGCCACCCAACGTGCTCTAGAAGGTGTAAGTCAACTACCCTGGCCAGCAAGATCTCCGGATCTGTCCCCCATTGAGCATGTTTGGGACTGGATGAAGCGTCGTCTCACGCGGTCTGCACGTCCAGCACGAACGCTGGTCCAACTGAGGCGCCAGGTGGAAATGGCCTTGCAAGCCGTTCCACAGGACTACATCCAGCATCTCTACGATCGTCTCCATGGGAGAATAGCAGCCTGCATTGCTGCGAAAGGTGGATATACACTGTACTAGTGCCGACATTGTGCATGCTCTGTTGCCTGTGTCTATGTGCCTGTGGTTCTGTCAGTGTGATCATGTGATGTATCTGACCCCAGGAATGTGTCAATAAAGTTTCCCATTCCTGGGACAATGAATTCACGGTGTTCTTATTTCAATTTCCAGGAGTGTATATTCTCGTTATTGTACCTTATTTCCTGTCTTGTCATTTAACGGCAGCCCTGGATGCCCACTCTCAAATCCTGAGCCGGCCAGTGTGGCCGAGCGGTTCTAGGCGCTTCAGTCTGGAACCGCGCGACCGCAACGGTCGCGGGTTCGAATCTTGCGTCGGGCATGGATGTGTGTGCTGTCCTTAGGTTAGTTAGGTTTAAGTGGTTCTAAGTGAGTAATAAAATCCATGGAGAATAAATAAAAACTTTGAGGTTCGCCGACGGCATTGTAATTCTGTCAGACAGAGCAAAGGACTTGGAAGAGCAGTTGAACGGCATGGACAGTGTCATGAAAGGAGGGTATAAGATGAACATCAACAAAAGCAAAACGAGGATAATGGAATGCAGTCGAATTAAGTCAGGTGATGCTGAGGGAATTAGATTAGGAAATGAGACACACACAAGTAGTAAAGAAGTTTTGCTATTTGGGGAGCAAAATAACTGATGATGGTCGAAGTAGAGAGGATATAAAATGTAGACTGGCAATGGCATGGAAAGCGTTTCTGAAGAAGAGAAATTTGTTGACATCGAGTATTGATTTGTCAGGAAGTCGTTTCTGAAAGTATTTGTATGAAGTGTAGCCACGTAATGAAGTGAAACGTGGACGATAAATAGTTTGGACAAGAAGAGAATAGAAGCTTTCGAAATGTGGTGCTACGGAAGAATGCTGAAGATTAGATGGGTAGATCACATAACTAATGAGGAGGTATTGAATAGGATTGGGGAGAAGAGAAGTTTGTGGCACAACTTGAATAGAAGAAGGGATCGGTTGGTAGGACATGTTCTGAGGTATCAAGGGATCACCAATTTAGTATTGGAGGGCAGCATGGAGGGTAAAAATCGTAGAGGGAGACCAAGAGATGAATGCACTAAGCAGATTCAGAGGGATTTAGGCTGCAGTAGGTACTGGGAGATGAAGAAGCTTGCACAGAATAGAGTAGCATGGAGAGCTGCATCAAACCAGTCTCAGGACTGAAGACCACAACAACAACAACAGTTCTAGGTTCTAGGGGACTGATGACCGTAAATATTAAATCCCATAGTGCTCATAGCCATTTGAACCATTTTTTTGAATCAAATCCTGACTGCTCGACCTCCTGCACACTGTCATCACGAGGCCTATACAACAGCTTTCACTCCCCCTTACCCCTGCCCACTTACATTACTCTGAAGCATACTTTTGAAAAATATGAGTTTACAATATTTCCCTGTACTGATGTTACACTCGTGTCTATTCAATACGAGGTCTTCAAAATCCATATTGCACTGTGATGCACGGCAATAATGTTTACACTTAAGGGTGCTATCATGACATTTTGCCTATAATATAGTGAGGCAAATACCAGGTATCTACACTACTGGCCATTAAAATTGCTACACCACGAAGATGACGTGCTACAGACGCGAAACTTAACCGACAGGCAGAGGATGCTGTGAGATGCAAATAATTACCTTTACAGAGCATTCACACAAGGTTGGCGCCGGTGGCGACACCTATAACGTGCTGGCACGAGGAAAGTTTCCAACCGATTTCTCATACACAAACAGCAGTTGACCGGCGTTGCCTGGTGAAACGTCGTTGTGATGCCTCATGTAAGGAGGAGAAATGCGTACCATCACGTTTCCGACTTTGATAAAGGTAGGATTGTAGCCTATCACGAGTGTGGTTTATCGCATCGCGACACTGCTCCTCGCGTTTGTCGCGATCCAATGACTGTTAGCAGGATATGGAATCGGTGGGTTCAGGAGGTTAATACGGAACGCCGTGCAGGATCCCAACGGCCTCGTATCACTAGCAGTCTAGATGACAGGCATCTTATCCGCATGGCTGTAACGGATCGTGCAACTACGTCTCGATCCCTGAGTCAACAGATTAGGACGTTGGCAAGACAACAACCATCTGCACGAACAGTTCGACGACGTTTGCAGCAGCACAGACTATCAGCTCGGTGGCCGTGGCTGCGGTTACCCTTGACACTGCATCACAGACAGGAGCGCCTGCGATGGTGCACTCAACGACGAACCTGGGTGCACGAATGGCAGAACGTCATTTTCTAGGATGAATCCAGGTTCTGTTTACAGCATCGGAATGGTCGCATCCGTGTTTGGCGACATCTCGGTGAACGCACATTGGAAGCGTGTATTCGTCATCGCCATACTGGCGTATCACCCGGCGTGATGGGGAGCCATTGGTTACACGTCTCGGTCACCTCTTGTTCGCATTGACGGCACTTTGAACAGTGGACGTTACATTTCAGATGTGTTACGACCCGTGGATCTACCCTTCATTCTATCCCTGCGAAACCCTACATTTCAGCAGGATAATGCACGAGCGCATATTGCAGGTCCGGTATGGGCGTTTCTGGATACAGAACGTGTTCGACTGCTGCCGTGGCCAGCACATTCTCCAGATGTCTCACCAATTGAAAAAGTCTGGTTAATGGTGGCCGAGCAACTGGCTCGTCACAATACGCCAGTCACTACTCTTGATGAAGTGTGGTATCGTGTTGAAGCTGCATGGGCAGCTGTACCTGTACCCGCCATCCGAGCTCTATTTGACTCAATGCCCAGGCGTATCAAGGCCGTTATTACGGCCAGAGGTGGTTGTTCTGGGTACTGATTTCTCAGGATCTATGCACCCTAATTTTGTGAAAATGTAATCACATGTCAGTTATAGTGTACTATATTTGTCCAATGAATACATGTTTATGATCTGCATTTCTTCTTGGTGTAGCAATTTTAATGGCCAGTAGTGTATATTTGCTTCATTCACAGACAATGTCTGTTGTCTTCTAGCAACTGTAATACAGAACGCCAATACGGTTGCCTTTGAAAGGCCGTGCAGGATGGCAAACAGCTCCTCTTATAGTGGGTCGAGCCTCCCAGTGCCGGCCGAAGTGGCCGTGCGGTTAAAGGCGCTGCAGTCTGGAACCGCAAGGCCGCTACGGTCGCAGGTTCGAATCCTGCCTCGGGCATGGATGTTTGTGATGTCCTTAGGTTAGTTAGGTTTAACTAGTTCTAAGTTCTAGGGGACTAATGACCTCAGCAGTTGAGTCCCATAGTGCTCAGAGCCATTTGAACCATTTTTTTGAGCCTCCCAGTGTGACTTGTGATAATACCTTACATTGCTGGACAAACCCACTGTTCACTATATTTTTATGGCTGCCATTCTCCAGCCTAGAACATGCATCTTTGTTCATTCTAAGTTTCGGGAGGCGTCACATTACTCACAGGAAGGACAAACATTGGTGTGAATGTTCTAAATGTGATTCCGCCACAGGCAACAGCATTGCTGGTGACAGTACTAGCGGAGTTATTATGTAATGCAGGTTTGAGACGGTTGAGAGCTGAACAGACAGTGAGGAGAGGTCGCTAACATTTGCCGGCCGGAGTGGCCGAGCGGTTCTAGGCGCTACAGTCTGGAGCCGCGCGACCGCTACGGTCGCAGGTTCGAATCCTGCCTCGGGCATGGATGTGTGTGATGTCCTTAGGTTAGTTAGGTTTAAGTAGTTCTAAGTTCTAGGGGACTGATGACCTCAGCAGTTAAGTCCCATAGTGCTCAGAGCCATTTGAATCATCAGTAACATTTGTTTCTGGATATGGTCAGTGTGGATTAGGAGCCACTTCCGCCCAGACGTAGTATCTTTGTGATAGGAGAATACAGACAATTCGATGGTGAGTACATATAGGAGCCGTTTGAACATAAGCACTGTCTGGAGATTTGTGGTCCAGAGGCTCATGCAGCTTGGTCTCTAAGCAGAAGAGCTGTGCTTCTTAGACATCATTTGGGACCTGAGACCAAATAATGACCATGATGCTTGCTTTGTAGCAGTGGTCGATCATGCTTGTGCTGCCTTACATTACTTCTCTCCTCCTCTAATCTTCCCCATATAAAACAAAAAAATATTACGAGCACCATTCAACTCCTGGCTTACATGATTCAGTTATGTGTGATTTATCCAGATATATTGAGTTCCCCCATCCTGTTTCTATGCAGTGATGTCCAGATGTTTACCAATCGGATATCGTTCGCCCACATACCGCTGTTGTAGCCCAACATGCTCTATGTTGCCTTGGCCTGCTCCATCGCCAGATCTGTCTACAGTAGAGCGCATGTGGAACATCATTGGACGATAACGAACGGCGTTAACCGTCCCTGTATTTGACCAAATGCCACGAGCAGAGTATTCCATCCCACAAACTGACATCCGGCGTTTGTACAACCCAGTGCACGCACATTTGCATACTTGTATTCAACATACTAGCCAAGCCCGACAGCACTTCATTGCGGCGATCTGACGGGAACTGGTGTTACCACTGCAGCAAGGCCGTTGGCCACTGAGCTTAAATGCCGTTGCGAAATCACATAGAAATTAAACTATGTACACAGCTTACAGAATGAGATTTTCACTCTGCAGCGGAGTGTGCGCTGATATGAAACTTTCTGGCAGATTAAAACTGTTTGCCGGACCGAGACTCGAACTTGCCGCTAAAGGCAAAGGTCCCGAGTTCGAGTCTCGGTCCGGCAAACAGTTTTAATCTGCCAGAAAGTTTCATATCAGTGCACACTCCGCTGCAGAGTGAAAATCTCATTCTGTAAGCTGTGTACATAGTTTAATTTCTATGTGATTTCGCAACGGCATTTAAGCTCAGTGGTTCAAAAAATGGTTCAAATGGCTCTGAGCACTATGGGACTTAACATCTGAGGTCATCAGTCCCCTAGAACTTAGAACTACTTAAACCTAACTAACCTACAGACATACACACATCCAAGCCCTAGGCAGGATTCGAACCTGCGACCGTAGCGGTCGCGCGGTTCCAGACTGTAGCGCCTTGAACCGCTCGGCAAATCCGGCTGGCCAAGCTCAGTGGCCAACGGCCTTGCTGCAGTGGTAACACCAGTTCCTGTCAGAGCACTGCAGTGAAGTGCTGTCGGGCTTGGCTAGCATCTTTAATACGAGGTGCATTCAAGTTCTAAGGCCTCTGATTTTTTTTCTCCGGACTGGAAAGAGATAGAAACATGCCCATTATTTTAAAATGAGGCCACGTTCATTGTCAATACGTCCCAGAGATGGCAGCACCGTACGGCAGATGGAATTTTACCGCCAGCGGCGAGAATGAGAACTGTTTTAAATACTTAAAATGGCGACATTTTCCTTACTTGAACAACGTGCAATCATTCTGAATTTTCGTGGTGTGAAACCAATTTAAATTCATCGATAGTTGAAGGAGACATGTGGTGATGGAGTTATGGATGTGACGAAAGTGCGTTCGTGGGTGCGACAGTTTAATGAAGGCAGAACATCGTGTGACAACAAACTGAAACAACGTCGGGCTCGCACAAGTCGGTCTGACGACAAGATCGAGAAAGTGGAGAGAATTGTTTTGGGGGATCACCGAATGACTGTTAAACAGATTGCCTCCAGAGTTGGCATTTCTGCGGGTTCTGTGCACACAATCCTGCATGACGACCTGAAAGTGCGAAAAGTGTCATCCAGGTGGGTGCCACGAATGCTGACAGACGACCACACAGCTGCCCGTGTGGCATGTTACCAAGCAATGTTGACGCGCAACGACAGCACGAATGGGACTTTCTTTTCGTCGGTTGTGACAATGGATGAGACGTGGATGCCATTTTTCAATCCACAAACAGAGCGCCAGTCAGCTCAATGGAAGCACACAGATTCACCACCACCAAAAAGATTTCGGGTAACTGCCCGTGCTGAAAAAATGATGGTGTCCACGTTCTGGGACAGCGAGGGCGTAATCCTTACCCATTGCGTTCCAAAGGGCACTACGGTAACAGGTGCATCCTACGAAAATGTTTTGAAGAACAAATTCCTTCCTGCACTGCAACAAAAACGTCCGGGAAGAGCTGCGCATGTGCTGTTTCACCGAGACAACGCACCCGCACATCGAGCTAACGTTACGCAACAGTTTCTTCGTGATAACAACTTTGAAGTGATTCCTCATGCTCCCTACTCACCTGACCTGGCTCCTAGTGACTTTTGGCTTTTTCCAACAATGAAAGACACTCTCCGTGGCCGCACATTCACCAGCCGTGCTGCTATTGCCTCAGCGATTTTCCAGTAGTCAAATCAAAACAGACTCCTAAAGAAGCCTTCGCCATTGCCATGGAATCATGGCGTCAGCGTTGCGAAAAATGTGTACGTCTGCAGGGCGATTACGTCGAGAAGTAACGCCAGTTTCATCGATTTCGGGTGAGTAGTTAATTAGAAAAAAAATCGGAGGCCTTAGAACTTGAACGCACCTCGTACAAGCATGCAAATGTGCATGCACTGGGCTGTACAAATGCCGGATGTCAGTTTGTGGGATGGAATACTCTGCTCGTGGCATTTGGTCAAATATACAGACGGTTAACGCCATTTGGGGATGTTGCTGGAGTTGTCGTCCAATGATGTTCCACATGCGTTCTACTGTAGACAAATGTGGCGATGGAGCAGGCCAAGGCAACGTAGAGCATGTTGGGCTACAACAGCGGTATGTGGGCGAACGATATCCGTTTGGTAAAAATCCTCTGGAATGCTGGTCATGAGTGGCAGCACAACAGGTCGAACCACCAGACTGACGTATAAAATTGTAATCAGGGTTCGTGGGATAACTAGAAGAGCGCTCGTGCTGTAACACATATTTGCATCTCACGCTGTAACTCCAGATCCAATGTGTCTAACAGACAGACAAGTTAGTTGTAGGGCCTCAATTGGCCCACAACACATAGGTCATCACTGGCCCTGAGGCAGAACAAGATTTCATTAGAAACCACAAGAGACCCCTCTCCTGTGTTCAATGAGCTGTCGCTTGACATCACTGAAGCTCATTTGGTGTCAGTGCAGTACAAGCCAGAGGGCGTCTGGGTCGGAACTGTCCTTCAGTATCCAGTTTGTGACAGTTCTTTGTGTCACTGTGGTGTGGTGCCAATTGCTGCTCAGATTGCTGCTGAAGACGCTGTACGATGCGCCGGAGCCATGCGCCGAACGTGATTACCTTTCTTGTAGGTAGTACTACGTGGCTATCTGGAGACTGTTCCTCTTGAAACCATTCCTTCTCGTGACCACCGTTGCCGGCAATCATGTAGAGTGGCTAAATTGCTACCAAGTCTTTCTACAATATCGCAGAAGGAGTGTCTAGCTCCTCGTAGCCATATTACACGACCTTATTCCAAACTCAGTGAGGTGTTGACAATGGCTTCTTTGTCACCTTAAAGGCATTCTTGAGTAACATAAACTCGCCACGTCTAATCTCAAAGGTAACTAATGCTCAAGACCGTTACAGCATGTATTTATAGCGTACCTGATTTGCGTCCTCATAGTGGTGCTGTTAGTAGCTTGGAATCTGAACAGATAATATCTTTCATATGTAGAAACAAGCCTACTAACTTTCGTTTATGTCGCACAACTCCTTTTTGCTGTTGCTACTTTCTTGCCATCAGTGTATAAAAGCGGTGAAATTTAGCTTGTTTTACTCTGTCTATGTCTGCATATCAACTAGAATTATCTTAATTTGTTGTAGTCAGTGGTTATTAGTGGGTGAATGGTTATTTGGAAAGTAATTTGGAAACAGAAACTGGGGACGTTAGTCAACGTGGAACTCTGCAGTCCTCTGTAACTTTCGTTTGCTACAAAATTTTGCTGGGTCACCATCCAATTTAATTAAAATTGGGAAAATTTAAAGTAAGGACTGAATTAACCACTGAATTGCTACAGATAACTAACGTGTTATTATTGATAAAAAGATCCAAGTGAATATATGGAATGAGCATATGGGAACAATTTAAGTACAAATGTTAAATCAAATAATACAGAACAAACAGGAGCTTAAGCCTCAACAAAAAGAATATGATAATCAGGCAAAAATCTACAAATATAAAGCCTGCCTTTTGCACCAGGAGGGATATATTAAAAATAATATTGCAGAAGGGGAGGGGTTTGTCTCAGATACAGTCATCACAGTTTAACATAGTTTATTAACGTAATACATCACATTAAAAGTTCACGAAGTAATTCTAAACTGTGATGTATGCTGTGTGTTAGTTAATTAATTAACTCATTATTATTATTATATTGAGTGTTGAGGTACATTGCGGTGATAAATAAAAAGGAAATCTTAGGCGAGTATAGGAAAAGTTCTCACAAACAAACTATATTCACACACACAACAGTGGAGCTAAAAAGAATTTTGCCCGTCACAATAAGTGACCCCTACTACTGTGAATGAATCATTGTGAATACGAATACTACAGAACACTTCCTGACAAAGAAATTTATCTACATCACATTGTACATGAAACTAAGCGACGCTGGTGTGAATCACCCGCAAATGCCATTGAATATTCATCAAAAAAGCAAAATTACTAAGACCCACGAAAACTTCAGTGTAAACCCTATAGACACAAACAGCAATGAAATATCATGCTCAATTAAGAATAAAACATATTAAAGATTATACTGAAATTAAACGCGGTGAATAACCATATCATGGTATGAAAAAAGATACACAATCTTAAAACTGAAACGAAATGAAAAGTAGAAGAAATAAAACACGTACACACGTAAAAAGTTCACACATACATTCCAGCTAATAGAGAAGTCTGACAACTAAATTTTGAACCTGTGCTAGAGTAACGATCTATCTACACCACGTGCTCTGCTTACACAAAGCAAAGACCAGAAAAACTTACTCCACACAGAAAAATGTACTCGTGACCACACTCTGAAAAATATAAGAATTTGACTACCGAACTTGAAAATGAACTTAGCAGATCAAACGTGTACAGCAGTTAGAATAGCTGCCCACCATCACACATGAACACATTCACCAGCCCCAAGTCGCTCTTAAGAGTGTCATCTTCACTCAACAGGGGTCCAGTCCCAAGTGTCGGGAGCACGCTCTTCCTGCAACGAACTTCTCCCAGGTAGCCGGAAGAGAGCATAGGGGTCCTTTCCGCCACCAACTTAACTAATTCCCTCAGCATCACCCGACTTAATGCGACTACATTCCATTATTCTCGTTTTGCTTTTGTTGATGTTCATCATATATCCGCCTTTCAAGACACTGTCCATTCCGTTCAACTGCTCTTCCAAATCCTTTGCTGTCTCTGACAGAATTACAATGTCATCGGCGAACCTCAAAGTTCTTATTTCTTCTCCATGGATTTCAATACCTACTCCGAATTTTTCTTTTGTTTCCTTCACTGCTTGCTCAATATACAGATTGAATAACATCGGGGAGAGGCTACAACCCTGTCTCACTCCCTTCCCAACCACTGCTTCCCTTTCATGCCCCTGAGCCCATACATTTGGAAATGTAGTACGATACACACTATATACTAGTCTGAGGAAGAGTAGTATCATGTACTCCCAAACAAAAGTGTACTGGCACACATTGCACAGCAATGTTTACCACCCCCCATGCAGGTTAATTCCTCCATTAAAATTAAGTTTTTCTAAACATGAACTCCTGTTGAAAAAATATCTATGAATTATATTCTCTCTCTCTCTCTCTCTCTCTCTCTCTCTCTCTCTCTCTCGATCTCTTGTCTCTGTAAAGAAAATGTTTGAAACAGTTTTATATTCTCTCAGTTTCAGCTTGTTCTCCTGAGGTCTTCGACATAGATGTGTATGTGTAAGCTTTACAGTGCCAGTGCACCTTGTATAACAAGAAAAAGTCTCATTATTTGTAGAGTTTGAACGGAATGGACAGTGTCATGAAAGGAGGGTATAAGATGAACATCAACAAAAGCAAAACGAGAATAATGGAATGTAGTCGAATTAAGTCGGGTGATGCTGAGGGAATTAGATTAGGAAATGAGACACTTAAAGTAGTAAAGGAGTTTTGCATTTTGGGGAGCAAAATAACTGATGATGGTCGAAGTAGAGAGGATATAAAATGTAGACTGGCAATGGCAAGGAAAGCGTTTCTGAAGAAGAGAAATTTGTTAACGTCGTGTATAGATTTAAGTGTCAGGAAGTCGTTTCTGAAAGTATTTGTATGGAGTGTAGCCATGTATGGAAGTGAAACATGGACGATAAATAGTTTAGACAAGAAGAGAATAGAAGCTTTCGAAATGTGGTGCTACAGAAGAATGCTGAAGATTTGATGGGTAGATCACATAACTAATGAGGAGGTATTGAATAGAATTGGGGAGAAGAGGAGTTTGTGGCACAACTTGACCAGAAGAAGGGATCGGTTGGTAGGACATGTTCTGAGGCATCAAGGGATCACCAATTTAGCATTGGAGGGCAACGTGGAGGGTAAAAATCGCAGAGGGAGACCAAGAGATGAATACACTAAGCAGATTCAGAAGGATGTAGGCTGCAGTAGGTACTGGGAGATGAAGAAGCTTGCACAGAATAGAGTTGCATGGAGAGCTGCATCAAACCAGTCTCAGGACTGAAGACCACAACAACAACAACATTTGAAGAGTTGAGAAAGCTTGTTTTGCCACCTAGAGAGTGGAAAGCTACTTGTGGTACATCATATTTCCAACCAATCGCTTACAGGATAAGGTAGGCTATGCTCAGACAAGCAGCAGATGTGGAAATGTAGGGTGTACACTTAACACAAACAGACTTCAACGAAATTAAATTTTTTACCGGTTTTACCTATAAAAATATTTAACCAACCTCTGTACTGCACACATGTACCTACATTTCAATTACACTTCGCAAACTGACTGTAAGTGATGTGAGAGCAAACGCAGCTTAATGTTTTTCCTCGTTACACATCGCTCTTTGCTATAGATATAATTAATGTTGTATGTGTAGTGCAATCTTTCACTTTCTACCGTATTTTCCTTCGTCGTCGGCGTTGTCGTTGTTACCGTGAGACACCGTTATACCAAGAGGAAAGGCGCGTCGATCTTAGAGCATGAGATATGATAACATTAAGCCACTGACAACACACAACGGTCACGGTAGCCCCTGATTCCAGAATAGCTGCAGTAGTTAGGATCTACGAACTACTCCCTCTTGACCAGCTCCCCAAAACTTAACTCGTAACGAGATCCCTTCAAAGCAAATTGTCAAAAAAAAAAAAAATATGGTTCAAATGGCTCTGAGCACTATGGGACTTAACTTCTGAGGTCATAAGTCCCCTAGAACGTAGAACTACTTAAACCTAACTAACCTAAGGACATCACACACATCCATGCCCGAGGCAGGATTCGAACCTGCGACTGTAGCGATCGCGCGGTTCCAGACTGTAGCGCCTAGGACCGCTCGGCCACTCTGGCCGGCTGCAAATTGTCATAACGATCCTCTATAATGGCTTCGTACAACGACAAGAAATGTTACAGTTTACGGAATAATAACAGATACGACCAAACTGTCTTGTCTCTTCTGCTTTATTTAACATAACTTCGTCCACAGTTTTATTTCGCATTCACCACTCATTCACGGAAACCCTTTGATGAAAATTTTTGGTTGCTTGACACCAACAGTCAATGGTAATTATACAGTTTTTCTCCTTTTCATATATTCAAGCCCACTCTCCGTGATATAATTAAAAAAATAAAACCGGTCTCAATACCGTGTCCCTCGTGAGATGCGTATAGATTTATCCCGGAATTGACCGCCCTGTACGTGTACTCAATTTAATGACCACAATTCGCTATCCGCGATTTCGTGTAACTAAATGTCCATTTGTTAGTCTGATTGTATACCGTAGCTATTTAAAACTCGCCCCTATATTTTTTCACAACGCACAATTAGCACTTCTTTACTTGTTTTTTTCTAAGAGTAAACGAAAAAAAAAGACGCGGTACATCGGCTTCGTCGATATAAAGCAAAATACCTTAATATGCCCAATTTTACCTCTTTTTATAGGATCGGCTACCTTACTCATTAATTTACTACATATTATTTCCAATTACACTAAACAGGTATCGGCGTTATATTTTAATTGTATTCAAAAGCATGTTATTATTAATATGACCGACAAAATCGTAATATGGGAGCCTTTATATTTTATGAAGTAACAGCTTTTTCATGAGATGAGAAAACATTTTATTTTCCAAGCACAGATAAAACTAACAAGAATAAACAACTCGTAACCAAGCCGACTACGGCAAAGATAAATATCTATCAGCTGCAGCCCCCCCCCCCTTTTGAAACCGGGTGCACCAGGTATGTGGGGAAACTTGATTTTTCTACCAGCTCTCGTGAAAACATCTGGTGTAGGCAATGGCTGCTCCTGTTCTGCACTTGCTGCTTCGTTGTCCTCTTCTGAAACCAAGGGTTCAGCGAGACTCTCTGCTGTTTCTTTGGCCTCCACGTTTTAGAGTGATTTTACAGACCGAGGAAGGAGTCTACCCTCTTTGGTGTAAGCAGGTTTAAGCCGCTCAATTGAGACTGTCTCTTCTTTACCATCCTTATCGATTTTGAAGCTGTGGCTTCCTCTTGTGATTACCCTGTATGGAGTAAGGCGAAACAAGCGGCGGGCGCACCGTATCATCCGTAAGCCACACGTGGGACGTTGCTTGCAGGTCTTTATGTACAAACACTCTCCGGTGTCCATGTCTGACAGGGTTAGTCGGTTTGATGTTTCTCATTCTAACGCTGAGTTGTCTAGCGAATTGCGTGCATAGGTCAGGGGCAAACGGCTGTGTAGATGCTGGAACGATAAATTCTCCAGGAACCCTCAATTGCTCGCCATAAACCAATTCTGCATTGTAAGTCCTCCTTCACGGCCGTTCTCAGTCCGAGTAGGACCAGCGGTAGTGCTTCAGGCCGTGAAGTGGAACTACACATTAATGCAGCTTTGAGCGTGCGGTGTAGTCGTTCCACCATTCCATTACTAGATGGATGATAGCTTGTGGTACGTAGGTGGTTGCACCCGCACAGTAGTAAAAGTTCATTGAAAAGTTGGCTTTCAAACTGCCTTCCGCGATCTGTTGTTATGTTTTGCGGAACGCCAAACCTGGAGAACCACGAATGCAACAGTGCTTTTGCAACCGACTCCGCAGAAATGTCCTGTATTACAACTACTTCTGGCCACCTGGTAAAACGATCAATGATTATGAGCAAATAGCGTTGTTCTGAAGAGCACGATAGCGGGCCCACAATGTGCACATGTATATGTGTGAATCTTGCAGATGGCGTCGGGAAGTCAGCAATAGGTGCAAAGACATGTCTGCTGATTTTATTACGCTGGCATGTTAGGCATGCACGCGCCCATGCACGACAATCTTTTTGTATTCCAGGCCACACTACTTTGGAGGAAACTAACTTGGCTGTAGCTCGTACTCCTGGATGTAATAGGTTATGTAGTGCACTATAAATCTCCCGACGATATTGTTCTGGTATGTAAGGTCGCTCCTTTCCTTTTGCTACATCTCACCAAATTCCGTCTGGAACATTTGGGACAGACACACGTCTGAGCTGCAGCGCAGTTCTCTGTTCCTCTATTAGACGGCGCAAGAAAGGATCTTCTCGTTGTTTAGACGCTAACTCGGTCCAACGAATTGAATTTAAACTGGCACAATTCCTAGACAGGCAACCTGCGACCGGGTTGTTTTTTTCTGAAATGTGACGCACGTCAGTTGTGAACTGTGCAATGTACTCGACTTGCCTGCACTGACGTGGTGAATTGAGCTCTGTGTCTCGTTGAAATATAGCTACTAACGGCTTGTGATCGGTAAAAATTGCAAAGTGCCTCCCTTCGACAGACGTGCGGAAATGCTTTATGGCTAAGTAAATAGCAAGCAACTCACGGTCAATAGCACTCCATTTTTGCTGCTGTCGAGTCAGGTTTTTAGAGAAAAATGCGAGCGGCTGCCATCTGCCATCAACTTCTTGCTGTAGCGCTGCACCCACTGCTGTTTGGCTCGCATCAACCATGAGCGTTAAAGGAGCGCTCAGTCTTGGATGTCCCAGTAGTGTTGCCCGAGAAAGACATTTCTTTAAGTCATGGAAAGCTGCTTCAGCATCTGGACTCCGTGGAATTTTACGATTTCCTGTTGTATTTTTACCTGCAAGTAACGTTGTGAGTGGCTCTTGGGCGGCAGATAATTTAGGTAAGTGACGTCTGTAATACTTGAGCATGCATAAAAATCTACGAAGTCCTTTGTAAGTTGTGGGAAGGGGCATCTGTTGTACTGCTTCAACCCGCTCAGGCAAAGGTGACAGGCCTGCTGCTGAAACCAAATATCCCAGGAACTGAACCTCGCGTTTTCCAAACGTACAATTTGTTTCGTTAATAATTATGCCATACTCTGTCAGACGGCGGAAAAGCTGCCGCAGATGTTCGACATGCTGATATACAGAACCAGAGAATACTAAAATGTCGTCCATATAACAAAATACGAATGGTAATTCTCGGAGCACCTCATGCATGAATCTTTGCCATGTTTGGGCAGCGTTTCTGAGGCCAAATGGCATAATATTGTACTCAAACAAACCGAATGGTGTGATAACTGCTGTTTTTTTAATGTCAGATGGAGCCATGGGAATCTGGGAAAATGCTTTGGCGCAATCAATCACACTAAATACAGGGTGATTCAAAAAGAATACCACAACTTTAAAAATGTGTATTTAATGAAAGAAACATAATATAAACTTCTGTTATACATCATTTCAAAGAGTATTTAAAAAGGTTTTCTTTTCACTCAAAAACAAGTTCAGAGATGTTCAATATGGCCCCCTGCAGACACACGAGCAATATCAACCCGATACTCCAACTCGTTCCACACTCTCTGTAGCATATCAGGCGTAACAGTTTGGATAGCTGCTGTTATTTCTCGTTTCAAATCATCAATGGTGGCTGGGAGAGGTGGCCGAAACACCATATCCTTAACATACCCCCATAAGAAAAAATCGCAGGGGGTAAGATCAGGGCTTCTTGGAGGCCAGTGATGAAGTGCTCTGTCACGGGCTGCCTGGCGGCCGATCCATCGCCTCGGGTAGTTGAACCAATTTCAGACGATAAGGTTTCATAACTAACCTTTTTCGTAGGACTCTCCATACAGTTGATTGTGGAATTTGCAGCTCTCTGCTTGCTCTGCGAGTCGATTTTCCTGGGCTGCGAACAAATTCTTGCTGGACGCGTGCTACATTTTCATCACTCGTTCTCGGCCGTCCAGAACTTTTCCCTTTGCACAAACACCCATTCTCTGTAAACTGTTTATACCAACGTTTAATACACCACCTATCAGGAGGTTTAACACCATACTTCGTTCGAAATGCACGCTGAACAACTGTCGTCGATTCACTTCTGCCGTACTCAATAAGACAAAAAGCTTTCTGTTGAGCGGTCGCCATCTTAGCATCAACTGACGCTGACGCCTAGTCAACAGCGCCTCAAGCGAACAAATGTACAACTAAATGAAACTTTATAGCTCCCTTAATTCGCCGACAGATAGTGCTTAGCTCTGCCTTTTGTCGTTGCAGAGTTTTAAATTCCTAAAGTTGTGGTATTCTTTTTGAATCACCCTGTATTTTGGCATTGCTAATCGTACTGTTAAAATCAGTCACATTGGGTACTGGGTAGCGGTCGGGAATTGTGCGGGCATTGAGCGCCCTGTAGTCTCCACATACTCTCCATGAATTGTCTTTTTTACGGACCATGTGAATTGGAGATGCCCACGAACTATCAGACCTACTTCCAATACCTGTTTTTAGAAGTCTGTCGAACTCAGCTAGCGCCGCGAGCAGCTTCTCCGGAGGCAGACGCCGCGGGCGGAAGGCAACGGGTTGACATTGTGTCGTGCTGATGTGGTGTTGAGTATTGTGTCTGCATTTCCTGGTTGCGTTGACGGGTTCGGTAAGTGGTGGAAAGTCTTGAAGCAGTTTACGAAAAAGTGATTCCTCCGACAGTGCTCTGATATCGCCTGCAGTATACGAATCGTTAATACTGTCGGGTGTCTTCTTGCGTGACGCACACGTGTGCGCCCCGCTTAGTTGCGGGTACGACATCGTATCACAATATCCCGACGCGGATGACGCGGTAGAGGAGCCGGAAATCTTCGTGCGGAAAGACACGCGCACATCGCACTGCACTTGAACCGACACGGAAGACGCAGTAGGCAATATCCCTTCTGTGGGAACTGTCACCAAACGACGGTTAACCAGGTCGGGCATAAGTCGGTAGATCCGTAAAAAGTCCGCTCCAATTATAGGACTCGGCACATCAGCAACCACAAAAGTCCATTTTGGATGGAAGTTGGAATTCAGATGTAATGCCAACTGTTTCTCACCATAGGTAGATATTCTGGAATTGTTTGCTGCAGTCAGCACATGTTGCGTTGTTGTCGCGAGTATATCACCTCTCTTTCTTGGATACACACTGACTTCTGAACCTGTGTCAATCAGAAACTTCTCACCTGAAGAGAGGTCCAACACGAACAATCGGTGTGATTGGTTGACTGCAGATACCGTGGCGTTTTTACCTCTTTGAATCACGCTATGACTCGGGCGCCTATGTTGTTGTTGACGAACGTTAGCGCCCTTTAACGCCCGCCTTTTAAGTTTGGGTAGCTGCAGGGTTGAATACATTGACGGGCAGTGTTACCGAAGCGTCTGTGGTACCAGCACCATTGATCTGTCAAATACTGTTGGATAGCATTTCTTCGTCTTTTCCAACTGCGACTTCGTAGCTGCTGGTGGTGTGAAGTTACTTGCACGTTGAGTTTTGCCACTTGTGCTGCCAGCTGCTTTATGGCGGGTTCGGTCGACGAGCATTGCTGTTGGGAAGTATTATTGCACGTTCCTGGCTCACTGACGTCAGATTCCATCACACTACACGTTCTTGGGCCTCTATCCTGGCTGTAGTTGAATTCGGAACACGCAGAAACTTCGGTTAAGGTGTTTGCGATAGTGTCTGCCTTTTTTCTAAGACTTGCAATGGTAAGTCTGTTTCTGCTGCAATGACGGCACGGATGTTGGCAGGAAGTTTACGAAGCCATATTAGACGTAAAGACTCTTCAGGTAGGAGTTCCGGGCCGGCTAATGTACGTAAGGCTTTGAGCACTTGTGACGGAGTCTTGTCGCCCAAATCTTCGTATGCGAAAATTTTTTGTAGTCGCAAATCTGGTGACAACGTATAATGCTGTATGAGAGCTTCCTTTAGCACAAAGAAATTTTGTTGCGACAAGGTTTCTTCTACTTGCTCTATCACTTCTAAATTTGGATGTGAAACCACTATATTAAATTTGTCAATGTTGTTAGACACCCCACGCTGCCGAAATATGCATTCAGCCTGCGTAAACCAAAGCTGGGGGCGCGTCGGCCAGAACGCGGAAAGCTTAACATTTCCGTGTCGCGCGTAGGTAGTCCCAGCTTTTGCGTTAACATCTGTCGTTCCGTTTTGTGGCGAATCAAAGGGCGTGGACCGCGATCCTTGGTCGAACAGACTGTAGTCTTCAATCTTGATTCCACTGCCCCATGCTTTTGTCTCTGAATTCATTATTCTCGTCGTTATATATATTTTCTTTATGCTTCTGGTACGATTTTTCGGGGTCACCACTATGGGAGCCTTTATATTTTATGAAGTAACAGCTTTTTCATGAGATGAGAAAACATTTTATTTTCCAAGCACAGATAAAACTAACAAGAATAAACAACTCGTAACCAAGCCGACTACGGCAAAGATAAATATCTATCAGCTGCAGCTTTCACCCGCTGTTTTTGGCGCAGTGGATAAATGACGTCGTCACAGTAACAAATCGCGCGGCGTGCGTTTTTAACGATAGCTTTACACTCGCCCAGCCTTTATTCAGGCAATATTATACACTCCTGGAAATTGAAATAAGAACACCGTGAATTCATTGTCCCAGGAAGGGGAAACTTTATTGACACATTCCTGGGGTCAGATACATCACATGATCACACTGACAGAACCACAGGCACACAGACCCAGGCAACAGAGCATGCACAATGTCGGCACTAGTACAGTGTATATCCACCTTTCGCAGCAATGCAGGCTGCTATTCTCCCATGGAGACGATCGAAGAGATGCTGGATGTAGTCCTGTGGAACGGCTTGCCATGCCATTTCCACCTGGCGCCTCAGTTGGACCAGCGTTCGTGCTGGACGTGCAGACCGCGTGAGACGACGCTTCATCCAGTCCCAAACATGCTCAATGGGGGACAGATCCGGAGATCTTGCTGGCCAGGGTAGTTGACTTACACCTTCTAGAGCACGTTGGGTGGCACGGGATACATGCGGACGTGCATTGTCCTGTTGGAACAGCAAGTTCCCTTGCCGGTCTAGGAATGGTAGAACGATGGGTTCGATGACAGTTTGGATGTACCGTGCACTATTCAGTGTCCCCTCGACGATCACCAGTGGTGTACGGCCAGTGTAGGAGATCGCTCCCCACACCATGATGCCGGGTGTTGGCCCTGTGTGCCTCGGTCGTATGCAGTCCTGAATGTGGCGCTCACCTGCACGGCGCCAAACACGCATACGACCATCATTGGCACCAAGGCAGAAGCGACTCTCATCGCTGAAGACGACACGTCTCCATTCGTCCCTCCATTCACGCCTGTCGCGACACCACTGGAGGCGGGCTGCACGATGTTGGGGCGTGAGCGGAAGACGGCCTAACGGTGTGCGGGACCGTAGCCCAGCTTCATGGAGACGGTTGCGAATGGTCCTCGCCGATACCCCAGGAGCAACAGTGTCCCTAATTTGCTGGGAAGTGGCGGTGCGGTCCCCTACGGCACTGCGTAGGATCCTACGGTCTTGGCGTGCATCCGTGCGTCGCTGCGGTCCGGTCCCAGGTCGACGGGCACGTGCACCTTCCGCCGACCACTGGCGACAACATCGATGTACTGTGGAGACCTCACGCCCCACGTGTTGAGCAATTCGGCGGTACGTCCACCCGGCCTCCCGCATGCCCACTATACGCCCTCGCTCAAAGTCCGTCAACTGCACATACGGTTCACGTCCACGCTGTCGCGGCATGCTACCAGTGTTAAAGACTGCGATGGAGCTCCGTATGCCACGGCAAACTGGCTGACACTGACGGCGGCGGTGCACAAATGCTGCGCAGCTAGCGCCATTCGACGGCCAACACCGCGGTTCCTGGTGTGTCCGCTGTGCCGTGCGTGTGATCATTGCTTGTACAGCCCTCTCGCAGTGTCCGGAGCAAGTATGGTGGGTCTGACACACCGGTGTCAATGTGTTCTTTTTTCCATTTCCAGGAGTGTATACAAACAGGACCGAAATATCGATCTCCCTACCGTAACCAATAGAGGCAAATACGCTATTCAAGTTCTGTTACATCTATCTTGACTCGTAATGTTACAACTTGTTTCTCATACGTTACAAGTTCCACTTGGTGTCGCACCACTTTCTAGACAAACGCATGTATGGTATTTGTTGCCTTGAGTCCTTTGGATGAAATCTTAATAGATCAAAACTAAACATTAATCTGTGAACCACTGTTTCGCTTAACTGAACTGGTTTCCATAGCCATCGTGCAGCAAACTCTCTACAAGGTACTGATTGTGATCGTGGGTTGTGCAATCTTTAGTCTGTAATACAATGACAGTGAGAAACCCAAGAAGGAGTTTGCGACACAAACAAAAGTTGTTAGGTGGGTTTCAACATCTGAAAGATGATATCGATGCGATTTTGGCGCCAGTCGCGCAAGAGTGGACAAGACTATGAGGATACAAATCATGTTTGTTTAAATACACGCTGTTACGGTCGTGAACGATAGTTACCTTCGAGACCAGCTGTGGTGAGTTGATGTTAATCGATGATGTCTTAAAGCGAGGAAGACGACATTTTCAATAGGACTAGGAAAAGCTGGACATTCCTTCTGCAATACTGCAGAAAGACTTGGCAGGAACGGAAACACTGTACATGATGTCTGGCAGTGGTTGTCTGGAGACTATATGATCACAAGAAGCCTGGGCTGTAGATGGCCACATCGCACTGACGAGAGAGAAGACCATCATGTTTGGTGTATGGCTCTGGTGCATCGTACTGCATTGTTGTTGTTGTTGTTGTCTTCAGTCCTGAGACTGGTTTGATGCAGCTCTCCATGCTACTCTATCCTGTGCAAGCTCCTTCATGTCCCAGTACCTACACCAGCCTACATCCTTCTGAATCTGCTTAGTGTATTCATCTCTTGGTCTCCCTCTACGATTTTTACCCTCCACGCTGCCCTCCAATGCTAAATTTGTGATCCCTTGATGCCTCAAAACATGTCCTACCAACCGATCCCTTCTTCTAGTCATGTTGTGCCACAAACTCTTCTTTTCCCCAATCCTATTCAATACCTCCTCATTAGTTACATGATCTACCCACCTTATCTTCAACATTCTTCTGTAGCACCACATTTCGAAAGCTTCTATTCTCTTCTTGTCCAAACTATTTATCGTCCATGTTTCACTTCCATACATGGCTACACTCCATACAAATACTTTCAGAAACGACTTCCTGACACTTAAATCTATACTCGATGTTAACAAATTTCTCTTCTTCAGAAACAATTTCCTTGCCATTGCCAGTCTACATTTTATATCCTCTCTACTTCGACCATCATCAGTTATTTTGCTCCCTAAATAGCAAAACTCCTTTACTACTTTAAGTGTCTCATTTCCTAATCTAATCCCCTCAGCATCACCCGACTTAATTCGACTACATTCCATTATCCTCGTTTTGCTTTTGTTGATGCTCATCTTATATCTTCCTTTCAACACACTGTCCATTCCGTTCAACTGCTCTTCCAAGTCCTTTGCTGTCTCTGACAGAATTCCAATGTCATCGGCGAACCTTAAAGTTTTTATTTGTTGTCCATGGACTTTAATACCTACTCCGAATTTTTCTTTTATTTCTTTTAGTGCTTGCTCAAGATACAGATTGAACAACATCGGGGAGAGGCTACAACCTTGTCTCACTCCCTTCCCAACCACTGCTTCCCTTTCATGTCCCTCGACTCTTATAACTGCCATCTGGTTTCTGTACAAACTGTAAATAGCCTTTCGCTCCCTGTATTTTACCCCTGCCACCTTTAGAATTTGAAAGAGAGTATTCCAATCAACATTGTCAACAGCTTTCTCTAAGTCTACAAATGCTAGAAACGTAGGTTTGCCTTTCCTTAAACTTTCGTCTAAGATAAGTCGTAGGGTCAGTATTGTCTCACGTGTTCCAGCATATCTACGGATTCCAAACCGATCTTCCCCGAGGTGGGCTTCTACTAGATTTTCCATTTGCCTGTAAAGAATTCGCGTTAGTTTTTTGCAGCTGTGACTTATTAAACTGATTGTTCGGTAATTTTCACATCTGTCAACACCTGCTTTCTTTGGGATTTGAATTATTATATTCTTCTTGAAGTCTGAGGGTATTTCGCCTGTCTCATACATTTTGCTCACCAGATGGTAGAGTTTTGTCAGGACTGGCTCTTCGAAGGCTTTCAGTAGTTCTAATGGAATGTTGTCTACTCCGGGGGCCTTGTTTCGACTCAGGTCTTTCAGTGCTCTGTCAAACTCTTCACACAGTATGATATCGCCCATTTCATCTTCATCTACATCCTCTTCCATTTCTATAACATTGCCCTCAAGTACATCGCCCTTGTATAGACCCTTTATATACAGTACTTCTTCCACCTTTCTGCTTTCCCTTCTTTGCTTAGAACTGGGTTTCCATCTGAGCTCTTGATATTCATACAAGTGGTTCTCTTCTCTCCAAAGGTCTCTTTAATTTTCCTGTAGGCAGTATCTATCTTACCCCTACATTTGTCCTCTAGCCATCCCTGTTTAGCCATTTTGCATTTCCTGTCGATCTCATTTATGAGACGTTTGCATTCCTTTTTGCCTGCTTCGTTTACTGCATTTTTATATTTTCTCCTTTTGTTAGTTAAATTCAATATTTCTTCTGTTACCCAAGGATTTCTACTAGCCCTCGTCTTTTTACCTACTTGATCCTCTGCTGCCTTCACTACGTCATCCCTCAAAGCTACCCATTCTTCTTCTACTGTATTTCTTTCTCCCATTCTTGTCAATTGTTCCCTTATGCTCTCCCTGAAACTCTGTACAACCTCTGGTTGTCAGTTTATCTAGGTCCCATCTCATTAGATTCCCACCTTTTTGCAGTTTCTTCAGTTATAATCTGCAGTTCATAATCAATAGATTGTGGTCAGAGTCCACATCTGCCCCTGGAAATGTCTTACAATTTAAAACTTAGTTCCTAAATATCTGTCTTACCATTATATAATCTATCTGTAAGCTGTCAGTATCACCAGGCTTCTTCCATGTATACAGCCTTCTTTTATGATTCTTGAACCAAGTGTTACTGCATCAGCAAAAGCAATTTAAGCAGAATTTGGTGTCACAGAGACGCAACAAACTATTACAGATCGGTTACTTTAAGAATAGCTCTGAGCGAGATGTCCTGTATCATGCGATCCACTGCCCCAAACCATCGTCTGGAGTGTTTGGGTGGACGTCTGTTATGTTTTCTGCTGAAAGCTGGTTCTTCCTCGCTACCAGTGATGGCCGTGTGTTGAGTAGGAGGCCAGTTGAGAGCCTTGAACAATCCTGTCTGTATGCTAATCATACTGAACCTACATCTGGAGCTATGGTCTGGTATCCAATTTCATATGGCAGCAGGCAGGAGCACTCTCTCTTGCTTATCCCACACACCCTGACTACAAGTATGTATGTGCTGCCATTCATGAACAGCATTTTAGAGGCTATTTTCCAACAGCATAATGCTAGCCCACATACCGCTTTTGTAACCCAACATGTTTTATGAAGTGTCGACATGTTGCCTATGCCTGCTCGATCACCAAATCTATCTGCAATGGAGCACATTTGAATCATCATAAGACAACTCGAGCGTTATCCACAAACAACTGTCAATGTACCTGTATTGACTGACCAAGTGAAATCCTTCCCACAAACTGATATCTGGCACCTGAACAACACAATGCATGCACGTATGAATGCTTGCATTCAGCATTCTTGCAGCCACGCTTTTTATTCAATTACCACCATTTCACATTTGCAACGGCTTGCCTCTCACTTACGTTAACCGGTGATCTAGCAATGTGAATCGCTTAAATATGTTACACACACAAATGTACTCTCGAAATTTTATTACTTTACGTTAATTATTTTTTGGTGTTGCGACTCTTTGTCCATTACTGTATAAGAATAAATAGCTCGTGAACAAAATAAGTTCATAAATAAAATGTTTCATTGCATATCCTCAAAGTTGAAGTTGTTGCGGCTGTTGATTAACCCTCCCAAGGCTGTGAATGGTATAATGATCGCACTTTTACACCCACTGTTGTATTGTGATCTAAGTAGATGGAGGTTTATTTGCACATACTTTAACTTTCTCTCAGATCATGCTCACTATTAACACACATATCTACATTAAGATTTATATAGTACAAGAGCACATTCCCACTGTTCATTACCTGGAGCTCTTAATCATTCGTTTTCGGAGGAGCAGGAGTGTAGGAATATTTTAGGCTCTTTTGATAGGTTTCTGTTGGTTGCTTTAGCTCCCTGAGCATTAAGCGTCTGTAATGAATGAATCCCGTTTTTGAAATCTAACCCGTTGCTGCTAGTCTGATGTTGAGAGAGGGGAGAGTTGAGTGCTGATTGAAAATAATTATTTACTTTTATAATGTTGAGTGTTCCCTGAGAACAGTGATAATACAATCACATTTAAAGTTTACAGGCATGAGAGGTCGGTAGAATGACTGATCCTTAACCTGAGGTATTGATTTACGTTTATGAAAATTAGCTTATGCACACTCTCTATTTGTCAAGTTATCATGCTACAATGATCTCACTTTTTTCGATTCCAATGTAAGTTTGAGCAATGGACGCCACCTTCAAAGTACGTATTTATGGGAAGACAGTTTATAAAGAGTTTATATATCTACTAAAATTTTTTACCAACTTTTACTGTATAGATACTGTAAGCAATTACTTCAGTCACTGGCAAAATTCATGGTATTTATAATTTATGTGCCACTGCTATAACATATCAGCACTTTTCACCGTTAACTATACATCTTCATCGGTTATTTTGGAGAAACTAGAGGGTAGAATTTCTTTTTCCGTTCCAGTTCTGTGAATATTGATGCTATACAGGGTGCTGACGGTACATACCGTTTTGTGAAGGCAAAAGTAAGGGACGCAAGTAATGTGTAACTTCCTTCAAATCTTCAGAGTTGCTATCACTAACTCAGCAAGTGCTGAATACTATATGACTGTGAAGGTATCAGTTGTGCGACTGGATTCGTGATTTCCTGTCAGGAAGGTCGCAGTTCGTAGTAATAGACGGCAAATCATCGAGTAAAACTGAAGTGATATCAGGTGTTCCCCAGGGAAGCGTCCTGGGACCTCTGCTGTTCCTGATCTATATAAATCACCTGGGTGACAATCTGAGCAGTTCTCTTAGGTTGTTCGCAGATGATGCTGTAATTTACCGTCCAGTAAGGTCATCCGAAGACCAGTATCAGTTGCAAAGCGATTTAGAAAAGATTGCTGTACGGTGTGGCAGGTGGCAGTTGACGCTAAATAACGAAAAGTGTGAGGTGATCCACACGAGTTCCAAAAGAAATCCGTTGGAATTCGATTACTCAATAAATAGTACAATTCTCAAGGCTGTCAATTCAACTAAGTACCTGGGTGTTAAAATTACGAACAACTTCAGTTGGAAAGACCACATAGATAATATTGTGGGGAAGGGGAGCCAAAGGTTGCGTTTCATTGGCAGGACACTTGGAAGATACAACAAGTCCACTAAAGAGACAGCTTACACTACACTCGTTCGTCCCCTGTTAGAATATTGCTGCGCGGTGTGGGATCCTTACCAGGTGGGATTGACGGAGGACATCGAAAGGGTGCAAAAAAGGGCTGCTCGTTTTGTATTATCACGTAATAGGGGAGAGAGTATGGCAGATACGATACGCGAGTTGGGATGGAAGTCATTAAAGGAAAGACGTTTTTCGTCGAGGCGAGATCTGTTTACGAAATTTCAGTCACCAACTTTCTCTTCCGACTGCGAAAATATTTTGTTGAGCCCAACCTACATAGGTAGGAATGATCATCAAAATAAAATAAGAGAAATCAGAGCTCGAACAGAAAGGTTTACGTGTTCGTTTTTCCCGCGCGCTGTTCGGGAGTGGAATGGTAGAGAGATGGTATGATTGTGGTTCGATGAACCCTCTGCCAAGCACTTAAATGTGAATTGCAGAGTAGTCATGTAGATGTAGATGTAGAAGGTCTGACAATGTAAAATATGTTTGCAGCAAGAGGTCTGAGTGCTATTCCTTTCGTGTTAGCTATATTAAATATGTAGTTATGGATGCCAGTATTGGCACATACCTTCATTACTAGCCGTAACCGTCCATTTTTTTTTTTTTTTTTTTTTGCTGCGGCTCAGTCTGCTTAAATGGAAAAGAAAGAAAAGAGAAAGCACACGTTTCTAATGTGTATGGGAACTGGACACACATCCTAACCTCCTCCTCCCCCCTCTCTCTCTGACCATCACACCAATCCTCCCCCTCTCACCATTTTCTTGTGCTCCCTCCCTCTCTTTCTCTCACCTCCTAGCCTTTCTCTCACCACATTCTCCTCCTTTCCTCTCTCTCCATGCCCTCCTGCTGCCTCTCCATCTCCTCCTTCTCAATTGCTATGTCAATTTCCTCCCATGCCTCTGCTCATCTCCTCTTCCCCCCTCTCTCTGAGCTTGGGCCTTGTTTATTGTTACTGCAAATTTAGATTCTAATATGACTTATTGGTTTATGATGAGAATACTACCACAGTTCACGTTCTCTTCACCAACGAGTGTCGCTTATGCCTTCAACCAGACAATTGTCACAGACGTGTTTGGAGGCAACCTGGTCAGGTTGAACGCCTTAGACACACTGTCCAGCTAGTGCAGGAAGGTGGAGGTTCCCTGCTGTTTTGGGGTGGCATTATGTGGGGCCGACACACGCTGCTAGTGGTCATGGAAGGCGCCCTAACGGCTGTACGGTACGTGAATGCCATCCCCCGATCGATTGTGCAACCATATCGGCAGCATACTGGGGAGGCATTCGTCTTCATGGACGACAATTCGCTCCCCCATCGTGCACATCTTGTGAATGACTTCCTTCAGGATAACGACATCGCTCGACTACAGCGGCCAGCATGTTCTCCAGACATGAACCTTATCGAACATGCCTGGGATAGACTGAAAAGGGTTGTTTATGGACGATATGATCCACCAACCACTCTGAGGGATCTACGCCGAATCACCGTTGAGGAGTGGGACAATCTGGACGAACAGTGCCTTGATGAACTTGTGGATGGTATGCCACGACGAATACAGGCAAGCATCAATGCAAGAAGACGTGCTACTGGGTGTGTACAGCAGTTGTTGTTGTTGTTGTTGTTTTTCGGGGAAGGAGACCAGACAGCGAGGTCATCGGTCTCATCGGATTAGGGAAGGACGGGGAAGGAAGTCGGCCGTGCCCTTTGAAAGGAACCATCCCGGCATTTGCCTGGAGCGATTTTAGGGAAATCACGGAAAACCTAAATCAGGATGGCCGGACACGGGATTGAACCGTCGTCCTCCCGAATGCGAGTCCAGTGTTTAACCACTGCGCCACCTCGCTCGGTTGTACAGCAGTCTGGACAACCACCTCTGAAAGTCTCACTGTATGATGGTACAACATGCAATGTATGGTTTTCATCTACATCTACATGGATACTCTGCAAACCACATTTAAGTGCCTGGCAGAGGGTTCATCGAACCACCTTCACAATTCTCTATTATTCCAATCTCGTATAGCGCGCGGAAAGAATGAACCCCTATATCTTTCCGTACGAGCTCTGATTTCCCTGATATTCTATAAGCAAGCAATTTCACTACGAGCCGCTTGTGTGGTACAAAAGCCTTCTGGAAATCCAGAAATACGGAATCGATCTGAAATCCCTTGTCAATAGCACTCAACGCTTCATGTGAATAAAGAGCTAGTTATGTTCCAAAATCCTGCTGCATATCGACGTTAACGACATGGGCCTGTAATTTAGTGGATTACTCCTACTATCTTTATTGAATATTGGTGTGACCTGTGCAACTTTCCAGTCTTTGGGTACGGGTCTTTCATCGAGCGAACGGTTGTATACGATTGCTAAGTATGGAACCAATGCATCAGCATACTCCGAAAGGAAGCTAATTGGTATACAGTCTGAACCAAAATACTTGCTTTTATTAAGTGATTTAAGTTGCTTCACTGCTCCGAGGATATTTACTTCTACGTTACTCATGTTGGCAGCTGTTCTCGATTCGAATTCTGGAATATTTACTTCGTCTTCTTTTGTGAAGGAATTTCGGAAGGCTGTGTTTAGTAATTCTGCTTTGGCAGCACTGTCTTTGATATATCTACATTGCTATCGCGCAGAGACGGCGTTGATTGTTTCTTGCTTCTAACATACAGAATTTCTTTGGCGAGGTTTCGAGACAAAGTTTCATTGTGGAAACTGTTATAAGCATCTCGCATTGAAGTCCGCGATAAATTTCGAGCTCCTGTAAAATAACGCCGATCTTGGGGATTTTGCGTCTGTTTGAATTTGGCATGTTTGTTTCGTTGTTTCTGCAACAGTGTTCGTTCGGTTTTCTGTACCAAGGAGGACCAGCTCCGTCGTTTGTTAATTTATTTGGTACAAATCTCTCAATTGCTTCCGATACTATTTCTTTGAATTTAAGCCACATCTGATCTACAACTATATTATTAATTTGGAATGAATGGAGATATCGCTCAGAAAGGCATCAAGTGAATTTTTATCTGCTTTTCTGAATAAGTATATTTTTCGCTTATTTTTAGAGAATTTGGAGATTACAATATTCAATCTCGCTACGACAACCCTGTGTTCACTAATCCCTGAATCGGTTTTGAGGCTCGTTATTAACTCAGGATTATTTGTTGCTAAGATGTCAAGTGTGTTTTCACAACCGTTTACTATTCGCGTGGGCTCATGAACTAACTGCTCTAAATAATTTTCAAAGAATGCATTTAGCACAATTTCGGACGATATTTTATGTGTACCTCCGGAATTAAACGTATTTTCGCTAACACATCGAGGGTAAATTAAAGTCACCATCAACTATTATCATATGAGTCGGGTACGTGTTTGAAATCACACTCAAGTTTTCTTTGAAGCTTTTAGCAAGGTCCGTAAAAGTATACACGTATTATTTTATTCTGTTTGCTAACAACTTTTTGTTGTGGCTTGGCAAGACAGCCAACCCACTATGAGAGGAAGCCGAAAGGCACGCGTTTTAGCTCACGCAGGCTGGCGTGAGGTCTGGAGCAGGTCAAGGAAATGAGACTAACAAAAAACGTACGTAGCTGCTGGAATACTTAACTTTAATCCATAATTGGTGAACATCGCTATTGACGGTACATGTTTTACAGCATCAATAGTAACTGGTAATGGCGCCTTGCTAGGTCGTAGCAAATGACGTAGCTGAAGGCTATGCTAACTATCGTCTCGGCAAATGAGAGCGTAATTTGTCAGTGAACCATCGCTAGCAAAGTCAGCTGTACAACTGGGGCGAGTGCTAGGAAGTTTGTATGTAGATTGCATTTTTTTTATAATTTACATGTGACAATTTTTAAAAAGGCATTGCTATTCCTTAAGTTGTATGCCAGTCTTATAAACAAATAAAAATAATGAAAATGGAAGGAATTTAAAATTATAATACTATGAGCTGTAGTGTCAAAAAATAAAAGGATATGAATTAGCAATATGCAGTCTAAAAGAATATAAGCAAACATTCTAAAACAGATAGTCAGTCATAAAATAATGTTTGGTGGAATACAATTACAAAGTAAAGATAAAATATTTCCTAAAAGTCTTAATAATTTAAAAAAAACGAAGGACAGAAGAGTGAACATTCTAGAGTAGATCATCGAAAAGCTCAAAGAAATGATCTGCAGTTGATTGGCAGTGACGACTCGCCTACCTCCCCATCCTGGTCGGTTTTCCATCAGGTTTCAAAATGGCCACCCACCTTCGTAGTGGTAGGTGTTTGTGTTAGCTGGCGAGCTTAATGCTCGCTTTACACTAGCAAGTTATCGCAGCAATTTACTTCCGCGGAGGAACTTGCCGCGCGATTAGCGAGTGTAAACATACCGCCAAGTCGACTTGCGACCGTAGCAATTTATTGCGGAAGTGACTTGCACACGTTTTCCGCTTCCAGTGTAAACACCACGCAAGAAGTATCTGCAAGTAACTTGCAGCTTTCAGGATTTATTTCTATTTCCTGCAAGTAGGAAGCGCAAGTTATAGTAAGCATGTCGTCTGCATAACACTCATATTTAACATTTTACTTAATGTGGTGACTTAATTTTATCCAACCATCTTACGTATTATATGCAAACAAATTTCAGAAATGGAGAAGAAACGGGAATGGATGAAGCAGGATACAGAACATTTTACTGAAGCCGTGGAGAGCTACCCCGAAATACGGAACGTGCATAACCGAGACTTTAAGGATAGAGTGAAGAAGATGAGCGCATTAAATGAAATCTCGTCGATTTCGACACATCTATAAAAGAAGTACATGGAAAGTAGCATAACTTGAAGACACAACCCCATTGCCACCTGCATCCACTCGCTTGTTGTTTCCAGAGTCTAGAAAAAGACGATGTGTAATTATTACATGTTCTATTTACTTAGCTTGTCACTTTCCATTTTATGAGCATTAGAAGAAAAAAAAACATTTTTATAAGCATATCATTCTGTAAAACGCAGTTTATTCCAATACAAATTTAATTTCATTGTTGTGTTTTCACATACCTTCAAATAATTTTCCCTTTTCAAGACGTTAAAAATGGCTCTACATACATCGGGTACGATCAGAGAAATCATGCTGACGGGACTATGAAACAAGTACATTAGGGACTTGTATGAGTCTCCTACAAAGAAGAGATTTCAAAATTCAAACTTTTCTTGGTTGTATGTTTCACATACATATGATTCCTGAGAGACTTGAACCCATTACAAGACTATTTTTTGCTGACAAATTTTCTTATTAGGAATAAAGTTATTAAAAGATAAGGATATATCAAGTGATTCCATTAGCTCAGCAGCATATATGTAGGGTCTATTTTTCCAAACAATGAAATTATAATTGTTGTAGTTGGGATTCACAGTCATACAAAACTGTTTGGACATCATCTTTACGCCAGTGACTGTTATAGATTTTTATTATGCGATTGCAGTTTCGGCCTTAGGCCATTATCAGCACTTGATAATGGCCTAAGGCCGAAATTACAATAGTGTAATAAAAACCGATAACAGTCACTGGCGTAAAGATGATGTCATTCAAAAACAATGAAATTGTTATAAATAACCTCTAATGTTTCATAAATTGGCACATTCGTATAAAGAGTCTTAATATCGAAGGATGCAAGACGTTCATTTTCAGGCAAGACTGTATTTTGTAAAACTGTGCCATCTCAGAGCTATTTTTGACACTGAACAGTTTTTGGAAGGTACAAAACTCTTTAATTTTTGCTTGACAAAAGATATTTACAGAGTATTTTGGACTTTTACAAGCGCTATCTACAGGACGAATATGATGGTTTTCTTTACGGAGCTTCGTGCTCGTAAAAGTGGCATTTTTAAATCATCAGTGAATTTTTCTTCCTCAATTTAGTATCTGGAAGCATAGTAGAATTGTTAATAGCATTCCTGACAACATTAGCAAAAGGCGCAAGTGACTATTTACCTGTACTATTTCATTGTCTTCAAAATATTTTTCTGTTTTAAAAATGTTATCGGAATCGTTAACGAGAACAACTGGGGAACTCTAGTCAGCCTTCGTAGCGACATCTTATTTTTTACCAGTTTTTAGTTTAATTTCTGTACCGTGTTACACAGGCACTTCAAAGGTCGATTTTTATTACGAGAAAGTGCAAGCGAATTATATGTTTTTCAAAAAATGTTCAAATGTGTGTGAAATCTTATGGGACTGAACTGCTAAGGTCATCAGTCCATAAGCTTACACACTACTTAACCTAAATTATCCTAAGGACAAACAAACACACACACCCATGCCCGAGGGAGGACTCGAACCTCCGCCAGGATATATGTTTTTATTGATATATTCGCCTGTACAGATTTAGACAACTTTAGCACCTTGCAGCCACTTTTAATCTCTGAAATAATTTCTTTAAGTAACTCATAAATAAAGTTTGGTGGCAAGTTAAAGTTTAAGCCTCTGTTAAGCAGTCATAAATCTTCGTGTGAGAGTGTGGTACCGGTCAAATTAACAAATTTTGCTTCGAATTCGTCTTTAATTACTTGGTCTGTTGCAGATGTACAGCGCCCGACGCGGTTCACGATCAGTTTTTGCAACTTCCGCGAAGGCCTCCGTTAAACAGTACTACACTCCTAACACACGTATTCGTAGATTAATGTAGCCCCATCATACTTAACTGCTTTGGAGTGAGTAACGCACAAACACGAGCGTGGAAAATATTTGCAAAATTGTTAGTTAAAAGTTTAGATTTGTGTATTACTCTGGTTTCAGTTTTTATCCAAGTCACATCAGACCTAGCTATAATACAATATGCACAACATGAATCACTTTACATCTTAATTTTAGCGTACTACCATCCACAAAACTATATGAATAACCTGAATTGCGTTTCGCCTGATTTGCATGCAACCCGCATAACGTAACTGTCTTGCGGGTCCTCTAATATCATTGCAGTACAGTCGGTTGACTTTCCAAAATTGCTACCTCAAGACATCACAAGGATTAAAGCAATCAGTCCAGATGCAAATTCTAGGAAACGCATCATGAGAAATCAGACAGTCCTTAACACATGTAAACTCAATTTTGTTACAGTGTCATTTCAAAGTCATTACCACACTCATTAGAAATTGAATCACATATATCATTACAGCAATCTTTCGGCAAAGTTAAACATTTTTACGAACAAGATATTTTGAGATATTGTCTCGACTAGTAAAGTTCTCTGCTAATTCGAAGTATTTTTGCTCTTTTAATGGTTTTCCCCACACTTGTGAAAAGTCGTTCCTGATATGAGTGGTTTGTCATAAAGTGATTGTTGAACTAACCAGTTAAAAGCAACGTGACTGCCGGCATCAAGCGCTCTCTAGAAACCTCAAAATTGACATAGTGCCAGCACTAATTTCTCTGTACTCATGATTGAACAAGTATTAGTCCAAACGACATGACGTCCTTTTTTGTTCTGGATCTGGATTGCAACCAATCGGCTTTAGCCACTGTAACTAAGGAAAACTTTCGTGCTGAACGAGACTCGCTGACAGCAACTTTCGTCATCGGTGAGCAGGCATAAAGAGTCGCGAAATATCGAAGTTTCCACCAGTAACAGTTGGCAAATGTAAACTTGAAATATGGTACTCTGGCTGGAATACTGTCGAGACTCCCGTCTCCCTGTTAACTAACCACGAAAAACGTTTCATATAATTTCAAGTAGTAAAGTCTGCGAGTGATTAAGATGAAGTTTTGTGACACAGACTCGAACCCAGCAAGCAATCAGATTCTTAACGAAGTAAAATCAGATGTTAGATATCGAATTTTTTCACCAGCAGCGAGTCATTCGAATTTGAAATGAGGATATAATTTTTTTCCTGACCGAGGATCGAGCCCGGTACCTACCGCTGTCTTTTTCTACCCAGGAATTGTTTGCACACCAGTAGTGAGGTGCGTGCATGGTTGACGAGAAATAACGGCACCTTTCATTATTGCTGAGAAGACATGAAGAGACATTAAAAATGAAAATTATTTATCACTAGTAGTTCGGTGTGTATATGCTAGGGCTTGAAATGAAACCATGAATATTTTTGTACTGGACCAGGATTCGAACCCACATACAGTATGTGATCAAAAATATCCGGACACTTGCTGAAAATGACTTAAAAGTTCGTGGCGCCAACCTTCGGTAACCCTTAGCCGTGATAACAAATTCCACTCTCGCAGGGATACGTTCAGTGAGGTGCTGGAAGGTTTCTTGCGAAATGGCAGCCCATTCTTCATGGAGTGCTGCACTGAGGAGAGGTATCGAAGGCCTGACACGAAGTCGGCGTTCCAAAACATCCCAAAAGTGTTCCATAAGATTCAGTTCTAGCATTTGTAGACTTAGAGAAAGCTTTTGACAATGTTGACTGGAATACTCTCTTTCAAATTCTGAAGGTTGTTGTTGTTGTTGTGGTCTTCAGTCCTGAGACTGGTTTGATGCAGCTCTCCGTGCTACTCTATCCTGTGCAAGCTTCTTCATCTCCCAGTACCTACTGCAACCTACATCCTTCTGAATCTGCTTGGTGTATTCATCTCTTGGTCTCCCTCTACGATTTTTACCCTCCACGCTGCCCTCCAATTCTGAAGGTGGCAGGAATAAAATACAGGGAGCGAAAGGCTATTTACAATTTGTACAGAAACCAGATGGCAGTTATAAGAGTGGAGGGGCATGAAAGGGAAGCAGTGGCTGGGAAGGGAGTGAGACAGGGTTGTAGCCTATCCCCGATGTTATTCAATCTGTATATTGATCAAGCAGTGAAGGAAACAAAAGAAAAATTCGGAGTAGGTATTAAAATTCATGGAGAAGAAATAAAAACTTTGAAGTTCGCCGATGACATTGTAATTCTGCCAGAGACAGCAAAGGACTTGGAAAAGCAGTAGAACGGAATGGACAGTGTCTTGAAAGGAGGGTATAAGATGAACATCAACAAAAGCAAAGCGAGGATAATGGAATGTAGTCGAATTAAGTCGGGTGATGCTGAGGGAATTAGATTAGGAAATGAGACACTTAAAGTTGTAAAGGAGTTTTGCTATTTGGGGAGCAATATAACTGATGATGGTCGAAGTAGAGAGGATATAAAATGTAGACTGGCAATGGCAAGGAAAGCGTTTCTGAAGAAGAGAAATTTGTTAACATCGAGTATCGATTTAAGTGTCAGGAAGTCGTTTCTGAAAGTATTTGTATGGAATGTAGCCGTGTATGGAAGTGAAACATGGACGATAAATAGTTTGGACAAGAAGAGAATAGAAGCTTTCGAAATGTGGTGCTACAGAAGAATGCTGAAGATTAGATGGGTAGATCACATAATTAATGAGGAGGTATTGAATAGAACTGGGGAGAAGAGGAGTTTGTGGCACAACTTGACTAGAAGAAGGGATCGGTTGGTAGGACATGTTCTGAGACATCGAGGGATCACCAATTTAGTATTGGAGGGCAGCGTGGAGGGTAAAATCGTAGAGGGAGACCAAGAGATGAATACGCTAAACAGATTCAGAAGGATGTAGGTTGTAGTAGGTACTGGGATATGAAGAAGCTTGCACAGGATAGAGTAGCATGGAGAGCTGCATCAAACCAGTCTCAGGACTGAAGACCACAGCAACAACAACAAGATTCAGGTCAGGACTCTGTGCAGCACAGTCCATTACAGGGTTGTTATTGTCATGTAACCACTCCGCCATAGGCCGTGCATTATGAACAGGTGCTCGATCGTGTTGAAAGATGCAATCGCCATCCACAAATTGCTCTTCAACAATGGTAGGCAAGAAGGCGGTTAAAACATCAATGTAGGCCTGTTCTGTGATAGTGCCACGCGAAACAACAATGGGTGCAAGTCCTCTCGTTGAAAAACACGACCACGCCATAACACCACCGCCTTCATATTTTACTGTTGGAACTACACACGCTGGTAGATGACGGTCACTGGGCATTCGCCATACCCACACCCTGCCATCGGATCACCACATTTTGTACCGTGATTCGTCACTCCACACAACGTTTTTCCACTGTTCAATCGACCAACGTTTACGCTCCTTGCACCAGGCGAGTCATCGTTTGGCATTTACCGATGTGAAGTGTGGCGTATGAGCAGCCGCTCGACCATGAAATCCAAGTTTTCTATTCTCCCGCCTGTCATAGTACTTGCTGTGGTTCATGATGCAGTTTGGAATTCCTGTGAGATGGTCTGGATAGATTTCTGCCTATTACACACTACGACCCTCTTCAACTGTCGGTGGTCTCTGTCAGTTAACAGACGAGGTCGGCCTGTACGCTTTTGTGCTGTACGTGTCCCTTCACGTTTTCACTTCACTATCACATCGGAAACAGTCGACCTAGGAATGTTTAAGAGTGTGGAAATCCCGCGTATGACAGAAGTGACACCCAATCACCTGACCACGTTCGAAGCCCGTGAGTTCCGTGGGACGCCCCATTCTGTTCTCTCACGATCTCTAATGACTACTGAGGTCACTGATATGGAGTATCTGGCAGTAGGTGGCGGCATAATGCACCTGATATGAAAAACTAGGTTTCTGAGGGTGTCCGGATACTTTTGATCACAAAGTGTATGTGCCTTTCGACGAGACCTAAGGTAGTTTGCAACCTTGGGGAAAACAACGAAATGATCGAACTATATCGCTCCGTGTCGGTCAGACACCACAAATGAGGAGATTCGAATTCAAATCGCAGTCCAGCGTCAAATTTCGCAACGACTCAAGTTCAAATAAAATAGAGACCTGTGAGCTTCTAACAACCCTACCACAACAAAGGTCAAAATTTAATAATGATTGTGGTGTTGCTCTCGCGTCTAAATACTGCATTATCGAGTAAAAACAAAGTTATTATGTGGCAGGTGTCATTAGAGCACAGTTAATAAAGTCATTTTATGTTGTTGTTGTTGTGGTCTTCAGTCCTGAGACTGGTTTGATGCAGCTCTCCATGCTACTCTATCCTGTGCAAGCTTCTTCATCTCCCAGTACCTACTACAACCTACATCCTTCTGAATCTGCTTAGTGTATTCATCTCTTGGTCTCCCTCTACGATTTTACCCTCCACGCTGCCCTCCAATACTAAATTGGTGATCCCTCGATGTCTCAGAACATGTCCTACCAACCGATCCCTTCTTCTAGTCAAGTTGTGCCACAAACTCGTCTTCTCCCCAGTTCTATGGGGATGTAAAGCAGGATGTAAAGAAGCTTTTCACCATCCTAGGCTCGGTTCGAAGCCATTACGAAATTTTCACTATTTGAAGAAATTTCTTGCATCGAGGAATATCATTGCAGAGTATGAAGTTACCAAATATTTCGGTTAATAGTGTCATTGTCGCTATTAACTTCTTCGTTCTACTGCTGCCACACGCGTGCTTGAAGGCATTTAATGCTTCTTGTTCATTTTTAGAAGCAGTTGCCCAGAAACAGGTAAGTACAGGATGCGGCGCGGGAGCTTCCTTATTTGAAACGCGCGGCACGCAGCGGCCGTTTCTCATTGTTGAGTGGGTTTCAGTGTGAACCTGAACTTTTTGTTTTAAGGTTAGTTTAGTAGCGATCATGCAGTGGGCAAGAGAGGAGAGGCGCGTTCGCCGTTGCGGCATACTTTTCGAATGGACGTTCGGTCATCAAGACTCAGCGTGCATTCAGGAAACAGTTCAACATCGCGCCTGCAGGTCGTGTTCCTGACGGGAAATCAATTGTTATGTGGGTGGATGCCTTTCTGGACACTGAAGTGTGCTGAAAAAGAAACCAGGACCTCCAAAAACCACCATAACGCCTGCAAACATCGAGAGGGTAAGGATGTCGATTTTGAATTCCCCCAAGCCATCTGCACGCAAACATGCAGCTGCCCTTGCAGTTTCTGAACGCACAGTGATACGAATTCTTCATACAGAGTTGAAATTCCATCCGTATAAATTGTCATTGGTGCACACACTACATCCACGTGATTTTGTTTGATGAAAAGTGCGTGTGAAACATTGATCGATGAGCTGCCTCATGACGCCTTAGTGTTCTTCAGCGACCAGGCACGTTTTCATTTGTCTGGCTGTGTGAATAAACAAAATATGCGGTATCGGAGTGGGACGAACCCCCGAGAACTTGATGAGCAACCCCTGCATACAGAAAGTGTGACTGTTTCGTGTGCACTGTCTACAGTTGGCATTACTGGGGCACGGTTTTTTTGAACAGAACAATAAGAAAGTGACAGTCACTTCTTAGCGTTATGTTCAGATGATTGAAAAACTTTTTCTTCCAGAACTGGAAGAAATCGATGAGGGTGATGTCTGGTTCCAATAAGGTGGCGCCACAGCTCGCACGGCACGAACATCGATGACCGTGTTACGCGAACACTTCCCCGGTCGCCTCATCTCTTTGAGGGGCGATCTCCAGTTCCCAGCACGCTCGCCAGATTTAGCGCCGTGCGACTTTTTCTGACGGGGCTGTCTCTGGTGTGTACCAGTCGTGTGGAGACCCTGGCTGAGCTACGGAACAACATTCGTGTAGCTGTTGCCAATATCGATTGAGACATGTTGCCATTCGTGCACCCTGGTTCGTCGTCGAGTACACCATCGCAGGCGCCCCTGTCTGTGATGCAGCGTCAAGGGTAACCGCAACCACGGTGTCCAAGCTGATAGTCCGTGCTGCTGCAAACGTCGTCGAGCTGTTCGTGCTGATGGTTGTTGTCTTGCAAACGTCCCCATCTGTTGACTCAGGGATCGAGATGTGGCTGCACGATCCGTTACAGCCGTGCGGATAAGATGCCTGTCATCTCGACTGCTAGTGATACGAGGCCGTCGGGATCGAGCACGGCGTTCCGTATTACCCTCCTGAAGCCACCAATTCCATATTCTACTAACAGTCATTGAATCTCGACCAAAGCGAGCAGCAATGTCACTATACGATAAACCGCAATCGCGATAGGCTACAATCCGACCTTCATCAAAGTCGGAAACGTGACGGTACGCATTTCTCCTCCTTACACGATGCATCACAACAACGTTTCACCAGGCAACGCCGGTCAACTGTTGTTTGTGTATGAGAAATCGGTTGGTAACGTTCCTCATGTCAGCACATTGTAGGTGTCGCCACTGGCTCCAACCTTGTGTGAATGCTCTGAAAAGCTAATCATTTGCATATCATAGCATCTTCCTGTAGGTTAAATTTGGCGTCTGTAGCACGTCATCTTCGTGGTGTAGCAATTTTAATGGCTAGTAGTGTAGTTCCTTCCATGTCTAGGAAATTCTTTTCAAGTTCATATCGGATATCTCCAATTATTCGTAGATTACGATAAAAGCAAATTAACTGATGAAGACGTTACTTCATAACAGAAACTGCGTTGCATTACTTATTTTACGCCCGCATCTCGTGGTCGTGCGGTAGCGTTCTCGCTTCCCACGCCCGGGTTCCCGGGTTCGATTCCCGGCGGGGTCAGGGATTTTCTCTGCCTCGTGATGGCTGGGTGTTGTGTGCTGTCCTTAGGTTAGTTAGGTTTAAGTTGTTCTAAGTTCTAGGGGACTGATAACTATAGCTGTTAAGTCCCATACTGCTCAGAGCCATTTGAACCATTTGAACTTATTTTACTTGCGCTTAGCAACGACGTTCGTAAAATGCTAAAACTGGCGGTAAAGACCACTTTGAAAGCCAGAGGATATTAAAGTTTTCTGTTACACGGCATGGTCATTCCCTCTAGACGACTTTGTCGACGTCACCTTCTTCAAGTGGCACAAGGAAGAAAATATTGCAGAAGATCACCTGTTTTCGTTGCAACAAACTCATTTATGTGGTCCAAGGTCACATTTTCACGGAATTGCTCTAACTGTTGTATCCACTTCAACAATGTAGAAAAATATTTCACCGTTGCAAAACTGACGTCTGACACACAGGTTTTCCACTTAGTCACGAACCAGAAATTCTATCTCTGTGGAACACCAGTTTCAGTAAACTGATGGAGCGAAGACCGTTTACCACTACTCTTTCTCACCAGAGTACACGCAGTACTTATTTGGCTCTATAATTATACTGAAACAGTAATTCCGTGTGCAAATAATGCATATGACTCGCAGAATTTAATAGTGCCGTGTTATCCAGTTCTGAATATTCCTGAGCTAAACTGTCTCCGCATCATTTCAGGTTGCAGCTACTACAACGTCACAATGGGGTGGCAAACAATAACTTAAGTGATCATGAACGAAAGTATTTTTATTTGAATATGAAGATGTAGTTCATGAGAAACCTGGAAGAATGGGAATTATCAGTGCAAATTAAAGTTGAAACCTCATGAATTATATTTTCATAAAACCTTACCGTATTTAGACGGAACTGCAGAAAATGAAGATCTGAGGGATCGTAGAAAGTGTTGTAGTGAATACAATAGTCCATT